>NW_005312767.1:0-914 GCF_000412655.1 Myotis brandtii
AGACATATGTAATACTTTAAATAATAAAGAATTAAAATTAAAAATAATAAAGTTGGTTTTCTATAGACAACATATAGTATGTTTTTTAAATCTACTATGTTAGTCTCTCTCCTTTTTAATTTGTTATTTAGAATATTCACATTTAAAGCTACCTTTTTATATACTTAGATTGAGAACTACCATATTTATAACTGTTCTCTGTTTCACTTATTCTTTGTTTCTTTTTAAACTTCCTATCTTTTTTCTGCCTCCTTTGTTTTAATTGAGCATTTTAAGTGATTCAACCTTCTTTTTTGTCATATCAGTTATTCATCTTTAAAAAAATAGCATTTATACTAAATTGAAAATACACTTTAATTAACTTAGATTTACTTTTAATAATAATATCATTCTTCCTCATGTGTAGTGCAGATAAATTAGAATATTCCCAATTCTTCCTTCCCATCCCTGATACATTGCTATTATTCATAGACTTATTCATGTGCTATGATCATCCAATACATTGTTACTATGATTACTTTAAATAAATAAGCATCTATTATATCACTTAATTTTAAGAAAAATGAAATATTTTATGTACCCTCAATTATTCCTTCTTCAGTGGTTTTCTTTTCCTTATGTAGATTCAAGTTTCAGAGCAAATCCCTTTCCTACCTCATTAATAATTTAAAAAACTTTTCCTGCAAGACCCTCTGCTAGCAGTAAATCCCTCCATTTCTCTTTGAAAGTCTTTATTTTATCTTTACTTTTGAAGGATAATTCACCAGATATAAAATTTAAGGAGATTGTCTTTTTCTTTCCATAATTCAAATATTTCACACACTTCTTGCACACATGGTTTCTGCTGATACCTTTAATACAATTCTTCCTCTTATTCCTGTACTAGAGGCCCGGTGCACCAAAATTTGTGCACT
>NW_005312768.1:0-914 GCF_000412655.1 Myotis brandtii
TCTTGTCTAAGAGGACCACCTAAGAAGGTGGAAGAGCCTCTTAAAGGAAAAGTGCCAGCTTTCTGGGTGCTGGCTAAGGACAGAGTGACTGCCCAGTTGACTGGAAGTGCATTTTTTCCCAGCAGCCTCAGGAGCTGCAGGCCTGGCTCAGTGCAGCCGCAGCCTCCCCGTGCTCCCTTCCTCTGAGAGCTAGCCTGTCTCTCCCCCATTTATTTACTGTGTCCAGGGAGACGCTGATACAAGTCCACTGTGTTCCCCAAATACCAAGAGCATATATTAATCTCTCCAACTGGTCCCAGGAAACTTCCTTTGGATTAAGGTACCCTCCCCAATTCCTATCTTGCCATTCACATTAATGTAGGTGGCTTTTGATAGGAGAAAAAATGGTAGAGTTAGTGTATAAGAAACTAGGGAGGGAAGAGACTAAGAAAAAATGCCAGTGAGTCAAAAAGGGACATTTAATTTGGCCTAGGGCCAAATCCCACAACTCCTACTGTCCAGCACAGAGGAGCAGCAGCCCGCAACAGTTCCCCTGCCTCGTGCTAGTTCCTTTCTTGCTATTATGGTCTGCTTATCTTGACACACATCTATCTGGTTCTACCATAAGCCTGGGGGTGCAAATCCCAGCTCCCTAATTCTTACAGAAATCAGGGAGGGAGAGCCAGTGAGCAGAACATATAGTCTGATAAGAAGGGTTAGTGGCAGGAACCTGGTTCTTTAAATGCCCTGAGCAGAAACGCTCCACACAGACCAAGGGGTGGTGGGAGCAGGGGCAAAGGAGAAGAAGCAGGAGCCAGCGAGGGGTTTTCCCAGGTGATGCCTGATCTGAATTTTAGAGGAGATTCTGAATTTTGCAAGGCATAGAAAGTGGGGGTGATGTTTGGGTATGATTACCAGATCCTGACCATCCTATC
>NW_005312769.1:0-914 GCF_000412655.1 Myotis brandtii
ACTCAGCTTGGTCACGACCCTCTAATTTGCCTTCATAGTTGACATATGGGTTTGTCTTCTCTTCCCAGCTAGATCACAAGGCCCAAGGTCGAGGTGTTTTGTTTTGCTTGTTTGTTTGCAACCACTAGGGCCTAGTCTTGAGCTGGGTGCAGGATAGATGCTGAGTCTCATTGACCACTGGGAACCTTCCGGACTCTCCGGTGACCCTTGCTGTTCCCAGTGTGGTGCCCTTCTATGGAGGGCTCTGAACTTGGCTGGTTGATTTGAAGATGAATAAGTATTTTGGTTGAGGCAGCCCTGAGCTGGCTGGCCGGCACAGACAGCCCAGCTGCCACCAGGTGGTTGGCCTATAAATCACTGGGCCCTGCCCTCCCTGAAACTCGATAAAGCTGAAGCATAAACAGCATTTTGTGTCAGTGATGAAGTGACTGGCCCCGCCCCCAGCTCTGGACAAGGCCTCATGGAACTCGTTTAGGCCCTGGTTTCTTTCTTGTGCAGCTGCTGTGCTATTAGAAGAAGTTGAGAGACTCCCTTGCCTCAAAACAGCTCCACTGGTGCCGATATTTTACCATTAGGGACTCATTACATGGGGGTAGCAGTGCTGCTCCATGAGGTTCTATTTTAAAATGGTAGTATCTTGGGAGAGTGACATATTATTAAGCCTCTAAAATCTCAGTGTGAATGAACTTGTCCCTGCTCCACTGTCCCTGCTCCACTGCTATCCCTCCTCAAAGTGGGCATCAGCTTCAAAGAAATGCTGGAGGCAGCACTGTCTAGTGTTGAGGTCCCAAACCTGGCTGCACTTTCAGCACCAGGGGAGCCTTTTGCTGAATTAGAAAAATGTAATTTGATAACTATTGACTCCCTGCCTCCCAGTCAAAGTAAATTTCACTCATACAATCTCATCTTTAAGT
>NW_005312770.1:0-914 GCF_000412655.1 Myotis brandtii
AGCAGCAAGGTCACATTTCATAAGACTATGCAGGCCATGAGATAGGCTTTTGAAAATTCCCTTTGCCATAGCCATGGAGTGAGAGAGAAGGGAGGAGCCATAAATGCTAAAGCTCTTGGGCCCAAAGGCCAATGGCAGTCCTTTTGAGAAATACAGGTTGGCTGCTCTCTTGAGCAGGGTTCTCCAAATAGCTTCAGGCTGGTTATTTCAGTTTGATCACAGGAAACTCCCATATCCTTGCTGTACCAAAAGAGGCAACCACTCCTACTGCAGCCCTTTTTTTCTGTCTATCTTTTCACTTCATGCTGTTATGGGTGTGAGTCAAAACCTCATCTTTTGGCTTTCCCATGCGGTAGGCAGACTGCTTTCTCTCTTCAACTTTTCCTTTTTAAATACCCACCAAGGTCAAACTAAGTGTGAAAACTTCCTTTGCAAGTTCTGTGTATATGATTGTAGTAGCCAGCTTTAAAGATGGTCCTAATGATGCTTACATCTTGGTATTCACACCCTTGTGCAGTCTCCTTCACAATGACTCACAGGTGGTCCATTTGACAAATAGATATAGTGGAGATCATAATTTGGGATTGTAGGTTTAGACCATAAAAGGCACTATGGTTTCCATCTTAGCCTCCACTATGTGGTGAGGACACCCAATCAGCCCTTTGGGGAGGCTCCCATGGTGAGGAACAGTGGGCTTCTCAAGCAGTCATGTGAAGGCACCATCTTGGAAGAGGCTCTTTTAGCCCCAGTTGAGCCTTCAGATGATTGCAGCCCTGGCCAACAAATTGCAAACAAGTGAGAGATCCCAAGCCAGAACCACCCAGCTAAGCTGCTCTTGCATTCCTGAATCACAGGAAGTATGAGAAAAGTAGTATTGTTTTTTTAAAATATATTTTTTAATTGATTTTTTACAG
>NW_005312771.1:0-914 GCF_000412655.1 Myotis brandtii
TTTGAAAAAGATTGCCATCTCAAATGACTAAAACAGAAATAAAACTGTGGATGCTTAGCAGAGTGCCCTCTCTGATCTTCACAGCCCTGAGCTTTTCTGCAGAACCCAGTGCCTAGGGGACCCCGAGTAGACGGCTGTGCTTGCTCAGAATTGCCGACTTGACAAATGTGACCCAGGTTGGTCCTTTTATCCCCAACACGGACTTCTGGATACCGTGGTGAGGGCCCTGTTGCTGCAGTTAATGAGGCAAAGGCCAAAAAGGGCAAGGAGCCAGGTCATTACTGCCACACGACATTATTTGCCTGCTTCGAAAGGAAAGAACTCCTTGGTGGCTTGAGTGCTAGCAGGTGAGCAGGAGAGGTTACATGTAATTATGCTCCAGAGAAATCCTGGGAAACGCTGAAGGAAAGCAGCGCCTCTTTTTCTCTTCCTGGTGCAGGAATCAAAAGGAGTGAATGCTGAAAGCCGCCTGTTTCTAACTCGCCAGGGCTGGGTGCCTCTGCTGGGCGTCCCTTCTTCATATCTAAGGGATGTCAGCAAAGCTCTAATTAAATATTCCGAAGAGGTGCTCTAAAGTTTTGGAATCTTGCTTGTGCAAAACCCAAAGGATGGGGAAAGAAAAAGACGGGTCTTAAAAGTCTACCTTCTCTTTTATGATGGAAAAGGCGCTAGCACATTTTACCAACCTCACCCTCGCAAGTCCTTAAAGAACAGGCTGCAGGTTAAGTGGGTCGCCCTAAGTGCCTTCCAAGAGAGTTTAATTATCTAGCTCAGTTCCAGGGGATTTGCCTGAAAGCAGTTTGAGCAAAAGCAATATGGTTGAACATAAGTTGGCCAATAAGATAATTTTGGTCAAAAATGAATGCTTCTGGTTAATGGATTTTTCACGTATTATTTTGGCCGACCATGAGGGA
>NW_005312772.1:0-914 GCF_000412655.1 Myotis brandtii
TTCTAAGGGTCCAGTAACTAACTTCCATCCTTCCTGGTAGAGAGAGGAAGGGAGGACACCTTTACCAAGTTACGTCCTATTTTAGGCAATTGGGGGGAGGGCAGAGAGTTCTTCCTGTATATGCTCCTTCTCAATTGTCTCCTGCTCAAAATAATCTTCATGCCAAAGTGGGTGAATTCATGCTATATTTTGGGGTAACATATTCTGCTACCTTCGTAAGCCACCTGTGGGGTCAGTGAAGGCTGTGGGGTGTGACTTCTCCCTCTGTCCAGTCCTGATTCCCCTCCTCCCATCCACAGAGGCAGACTCCAAGCGCAGTTCCTAATAAAACCCCCAGCATAGCTCTGGCTCAGAATCCACTTCCCAGAGAACCCAGATGGTGACAGCGGAGCAGTCAGGAGCACCTCTCTCCAGAGTCCAGCTCCCTGGCCAGGCTAGGCTGGGTCACTCCGTGTGAAACTCTGGCAACCTTTCCAGGCCTCAGCCTCCTACCTAGAAAGTAATTTGCACCTTTCAACAGGGGCTGCACAAAATCCACGTGTGAGGTTTTCACTATAGCATCCGATCCTGAGAAGAGAAACTGCCAGTAATGCCAGGATTCCAGAATGAGGTTCTTGGGGTCACAACCCATGCCCCCTGGATTCACCCCTGAGAGATAAGAAGTCTCATAGACACGCTAGAGGCCAAGCGGGTAAAAGCCAAAAACAGCTAAGGGGATCAGAATATGCCACCCCAAAATATGCCACTCTGACGTAAGGATTGCTGTGAGCTGAAGGCAACTGAGAAACAGCAGACTGACAATAAGTTCTCTACTGTCCCCGTGCCCCCACTTGCCTAAGCAGGGGATACATTTCCTGTGTGGAGGGCTCCCTCTCCCCATCTCACACCAGGCAGGGCAGAACTACTCTTCATCA
>NW_005312773.1:0-914 GCF_000412655.1 Myotis brandtii
ATATATACTCTTTACCTGTGTTATATCTAATCCCCAGAACAGCCTCGTAATTCAGCTATCATCACTATCATTTGACAAGTGAAAAAACAGGCTCAGATTTGTGTCTGAGAACAAAACTTTTTTCATCTGGAACCCCATACTCTCACCCGTCTATCATGCTGATTCTGAAATTGTAAATCATAAAGACATGTGGGTACAGAGATGAAAATAATTATACATAGGAAAGATAATGAGAACGTAAGGTTTTCCAAAATATTGAAGTTTCTTTCTTTTGCTGGTGATGTATTCAACACCGGGAACAAAAATACTCCAAATAATCTCCCACCAACTATTTCCATATTCTGAACCAAGTATGTGAATTATTTATATGAATCATATGCAACTAAAACCAGAATATGCAAGTTAACTCAATGAAAAATGAACTAACAATACAAAGTGTTATCCACTTGGTATTCTTGTTTCTAATTTATTCTTAGACTCTAGGGGAATTTCATCATATAAAAATCTTTCCTTTCAAGAATTTAAGTGAATATATGGTTTCTATTGCTATAATTCATTTATGTGCAAAATGCACTAATATTAGAAGCTAGAGAAATATCAGGATATGCTAAATTTTAACTAATTTGAAGAATACCTTTTTCAATGTAAAAATAACAATTTCTATTTTATTTAAACAGGCCTCCCTTAATGACAAGATATAATTATAATAATTTCATAGATAGGCCAAAAATTCTATATGAATTTCTTTGAATATTTCTCCCATTAGTTATGTTTTATTTTTTTATTAACCACTATGTTGATAAATCGGCCCTAATTACCTGGAGTATCATCTGTAATTACTTGTTCTTTAAGCAAAAACTAAATTAGAAGACTGTTCATTTAAAAAAGGAAGTATAAGTGTAATTTCATATTTA
>NW_005312774.1:0-914 GCF_000412655.1 Myotis brandtii
GTGATTGAGGTGATGCATGCCAATCATCTGTCCTGAAAATGCAACAGAGAACTCCCTCCTTTTCCTCTTCCCGAAACACCAAACCCTCCGGTGACAGGGTTTTCACCAGTGTAGGTCACGATTTTCCAAACACTATGGAAATAAGAAGTTCATTAAAATCAAAGTCCATTTCCTGGTGAATCAAAAGTTTAGTGTACTGCAAAAAGGAGAAGGCTCCAGCATGTCAAGACAAGTCTATTTGCATGCGTGCCATGGTCCTGGGCTACTTTCAGTCACGGGTGGAGCTGTTGGGCAGGCAGCTGGGCTGCTTTTTTTGAACTGCCACTTCTCTAATTTGAAGGGGGAGCAACTTGAATGAATGAGTGAAGAGATGTGGACGATGAAAAGGAGATAGAAATATAAGTGGAAAAAGAAGAAAAGGGAAAGAAATGGAGGAAGACAATTCAGAATTTTAGACATTTTGAAGGTTCAAAGGAAAAACAAAGATCTGCCTCCACAGACAAAACAGTTAATTCAATCAAGTAGTAACTCTACGTGAGGTATGTGTGACCATGGTAACAACAGAGAGAGACCAGTGAGCCAAGCCTGGCCTCAGGGAGTCCAGGGACAAAGTCAGATACTGACAGTCAATCAGTACCTGAGTATCCATGATCTCCTGGTCCAGGCAATGACTTAGCCACCAAAGTATACAATGCCCCGCACATAGCAAAGACTCTGAAAGTGGTAGCCATTATTGCTGTTACCATCATTGTAATTAATAATGAATATGAAAGCTTTTGACCTGGGCCCAGTGTCACCACTGTTCTCTCCAGGAGAAAGTACAAACCAAAGACAGGGTCAGAGATATAACAGGCACACAATAAGTATAAATTGATTGACATGAGTACTTGTTTCTAAACAAACAAACAAACAAA
>NW_005312775.1:0-914 GCF_000412655.1 Myotis brandtii
GACACATGAGCACATGCATACCTGCCCACCCACACACTCCATACACAGAGTTGACCTAAGAGAGAATGTCTATGAGTAGGAGCTACTTCTCACGAAGGTTTTAGATCTGTTCCACTCACAAACACCGCCAGCCTGTGGACTGCCTCACTATCCACATTCCCATTGCTTCCCCAGGCACAGGCAGCTTCCCCTAATCATCCTGGATAATGAAGCAGCAAGCTCAGCGTCAGATCATTCACGGTGCTTTTCTTAGCCTCTAATTGAAAACGTGCTTCCTTTTGTCTTTATTTTCTCTGCAGCTGCCTCGCAATCTTTCCGTTTTCATTGCTCGTGCTGATGCCGTCTGTAGCCCCACCGAGGCCGAGTGACCGGCGAGATGCCCACGCACAAGCGAAGACGATTCTCAAGTCGGCTGACGTGCAGGACGCCGGGAGCTGGCTGCATCGTCCCCGGAGGAAGGTAAGCACCGTGCACTTGTCATTCTTTATCACAAAAGCAGAAGGGGCTGCTGGGAAGCACAGGAAAAACGCAAATGATCATCCGCCTCTTTGCCCACAAAAACGATCGCGCGGGTCTCCGGTGTCACTTCCAACCCTCCACGCTTGTTACTTAGACATTTTCTGGAAAGTCTGCCTGGAGTAAATGAAACACATGCTTTCCAATATCATCTAAAGCCAAACCGTCAACACCCGTCTTGACAGATCCTTGTAGCTCATGAAATCAAACATTTCGATTCTTTTGCACATGATCTTCGAAGTCAGGGCACTGGTTCCGTTACTGAACATTCCACCTGGGAGGGCTTGGCCCCCAGCGGAAGCGGTGGGTACGAGGAGTTTGGCTCATCGGGTCACTGTCTGGAGGAACGGAGCGAGGGCCAGTTGGTGGACGGAGTGCTGGGGGGCGGGGGGGGTGGG
>NW_005312776.1:0-914 GCF_000412655.1 Myotis brandtii
TATGTGCCATCACTTCATCTCCACCGCTATGTAAAGATTCAGCTCTACGACTTGCCCTGGGATTATTGCAGTAGCCTTCCCATTGATCACTCTGCCTTCCTTTCAAACACATACACATCCATCCTCCACATTGATAGCCAGTCACTTTTCTAATGCAAAGCTATTCATTAAACTCACCTCTGGCATCATTGCCAAACCACTGGCCTAAGGAATGATTGAAGGCCTCCTTCCTAAGGTTGAAAGCATCCTAGCCAGTATTTCAGTACAGATTTCATTGTTCTTCATGTTCATATCCTAGATTACATTTCCAGTTTCATCTCCTCTCACTCTCCCACAGAACATCCTACACCTCATACTACACACTTACTCATATTTGATTTGAACTCACTGGATTGCTTCTGGATAATAAGTTTCTGTACATATGCTTCTCTCTCTGCTTAAGCCTGCCTGCCTTAACTCTTTATCCTCTTCTAGAGAACATTGAAAATCACATGCTTCTCCCAAAACAGAACTACCACCACCTCTTGTTCTCTACTATCATGACCTATCCAGAATTGTCATCATGTCACATTGTGTTCTATATGTCTGCTTGTATGTCTTCTCCCCTACTAGACTTTGAAATTAGAGTCAATGGAAATAACTTTTTCTATTTCTTTTTCTCCTATCATCCTCCAACTGGAGTCTATACCAATACTTGATTAAATAAAATGGGATCTTGAGGGCCTAGAAAATTTGGGGATGTTACTGAAATTTCACCTTCATTTTTTTCTATATCTAGTTCTTCTCCAGGAGGCTCGCTTATGCCTCCTTCAAGAAACACATCTGTGATCTATGTCATTATCTAGTGGAAGAGATGGGAGCAGTGGGTAGACCCAACCAGTAGGATATCATTGCCTTTTATACTCATGGCTATC
>NW_005312777.1:0-914 GCF_000412655.1 Myotis brandtii
GACAATGTCAACACTAGAATGCAAGCACCTAGGATCAAACACCTGTGAGCAGTTAATTGCATTGCATTTGTATTCTTCTTTCTATTTGCATATTTTGTGTCATTCCTAGTGTTCCCATTCTCTTTCCCAAATTTCTTTGTCTACAGTTCTATATGTCCTATACTTCAGGTCTTTCTGGGTAATCCAGGCCTTTACGACAACACCACAACCTGCATTTTATGTTCCCATAAAACAGAAGTCTGCAAAAAATCCTTAGCCTCCATACCTACCCCAGACTGAGACCAACCAGACCAGAGGCTATTTTTTTTAATCATATAGAGGAAATCCTTTATTAAGCCAATGACATGATTGGTTTTCTTCCCTCAGAAAAAAATGCTTCTCTGATATAACCACAAAGTCTCAACCCTTTGTGCTGTTGTGGAAGCTTGTTTCTTCTTGGACTGCCAAAATGTGATCGCTAACAGGAGTATTTTATGTTTTGTTCTTAGTTCTACAACCTGCTACAGAATCCTTGGTAGTTCTTTGTCATCTTCCACTGTTCACTCAAATCCCACTGACTGTCCACCATCAACCACCAGCAGCTCCCCTGGCGTGGGAGCCAGGGAAATGGAGAATTAGAGTTTCTGACAGAGAGTAAATAGCTATGATGACCTGAGACCATTCCAGCAAAAGTTTCCCAGCGAACATTCTTGTTGTTTTTAACAAATGAAAACACCAGTCCAGATCATGTCGAAGGTGAGAAAAGACACACGAATGACAGGGGTCCAGGGAGTCTGGGTCTGGCCAATGTCCTTCGAAGTGCGTGGATAATAGAAAGAGACAGTGAGGGGGCAACAGGGACTGCTTGAGCGGCAGCCCTTGGCTCGTCTGTCTTTGCTCACGAATCACCAAGTGCGAGTCCCCATTTCCCCCCC
>NW_005312778.1:0-914 GCF_000412655.1 Myotis brandtii
ATTTATATGAAATGTCCAGAACAGGCAAATCCATAGACACAGAAAGCAGACTAATGGTTGCCAGGGGCTGGGGGAGGGGAGACTGGTGAGTAACAACTAAGAAGTATGAGGTTTCCTTTGGGGTAATGAAAATGTTCTCAAAATGATGGTGGTATTGATGCACAATTCCATGGATACACTAAAAGATATTGAATCAAACACTTTACACGGCAAATTGTCTGGTATGTGAGTTATATCTCAATAAAGCTGTTTTTAAAAAAGAGTTGGCAGATGGTCCGAAATGGACTTCAATTCTATGAGATCAGCCTAATAGAATCAAAAAGTAATTCACCAAGGAAGATGCGAATTCTCTAAGCCCCCCGCCCCGGTGGCTGTGGAAGGCTTAAAGGCCGATGACAAACCCTTTCCTGCATCCACTGCTGGATTATTTCCCCCTCTCTACCCCTGTGCACCTCAGCACCTCACACATCTATTTCTCCTTTAATAGAATCAGATGGTAATTGTTGGCAGGCCTGGCTGCCCCCTACTGGACCCTGAGGTCTCGGAGGGCTGAGACCATTCTCTCTTGGCCTTTGGATCTCCAGCTCCTGGTACCTGGTTGGTGCTCAGAAAAGAAGTGTTGAATTGGTATGTGTTGTATAAATCCCCATCTCCTCTATCTGAAGCTCTCACTCTCACACAAGAAACTGGTAATGCGAATTGCCTTGAGGGAAAGAACCAGGGAGTGGGGAGAGGGACATGAGAAACTTTTTTCGAACCCTTTAGTGCCTTTTAAATTTTATGCATGCCAACACATCGCCTATTCCAAAAAGAAATTAACTTAATTTTTTAATTGTTTGAAAATGAGACGCGCATTAGCACAGACACAGAATTCATGCATTTGATAAAACAGAGAAGAGAATATGGCAGAGGCC
>NW_005312779.1:0-914 GCF_000412655.1 Myotis brandtii
AGTCATTTCTCAAAGTACCTACTTGTTTCTACCATCATTTTTTCTTTAAAATTAAGTGTAGTCCTTCAAAAGCATGAATTATAGAATTTCCTCACCTGCAAGGGACCTTAGATTATATTCTTTCACCTCTCCTTTTATAGATGAGGAAAAAGAGACCCAGGGTGCTCAGACAGATATTTCATTTAAAAATGCTTCAAATTATATTTTATCTATTGCACAATATTTCTACTCCCTGACATGTATGAAATTAAATGAATTGAAATCCTATTGGATGATGTAAATTCTGACAATAAAAGGAGCCAGGAAATTCATGATGCAGAAGAATATGTAGAAGCTAAAGGAATCATCAAGTCCAATATGTGGTTTAAATATTTATAGCAAGTTATTTTTACCAACTATATCCTCTTTATTCTGCTTTACAACACACACTTAATTAAAAGTTACTGGGGAAATTGATGAGTATACTAGGGGACAATTCAGGGAATTTTCTGCTCATACTCTCAAGCCTAAATAAAAATATCCTAAATGTGTATGCTAGAAATCCTAAGGCAGTTGTTTATGTTCAGCAAAGAGTTATGTAACCTTTTAACTTTAATTTTAGTTACCTCTTTCATTAAAGAAATAATCCTGAATATCACTATTTATTTCCTTTTGGAACCTTACCAGGTGAAAAGAGAATTCAAATTCTATGTGTTTTGGCTAGCAGAAAACTTTGGCATTGGCTTTGCAATTTATACATCCTGTTTGTATTCCCTCACATTGTGAGCAGGTTTCCTATTTGCTTATACAATAGCTCCTTCCACACCTACACCCCTCCTTGTTTTCTTATGTAATTACAGCTTGCCTATTAAAAAATTCAATTAATGCCACAGCCAAACACATTTTATATTTCAACAGGAACATTATCAACTATG
>NW_005312780.1:0-914 GCF_000412655.1 Myotis brandtii
AGAGGCCATGAGTTGGTAGGAAAGTATGAAAGATGGACCACAGGGTGGGTAATTATTAGCAGAAGGTGAACATGCCAGAAAGAGTGAGGAGCAGCAAGATGTGGTGACAGGCAGGTAAGGCACTGTTCACTCTGGGTATAAAAGGAAGTGATATTTAACAAGAAACATGATAGGGTCTATGAAATTTAGTCAGTATACACAAGCATTATGGTCAGAATTTAAAGTTAAATCTAACATCTGTTTTTATTCACTCACAAATTACTGTTCAAGTCTTTGCTTTCTCTTTATTGAATATACATCATTATCATCATTAAAATACTTGACTATCTACTAAGTACATTAGAAATTCAGACCATGTTGGAAGAGGTCATTGAGAGGACATGACCTACGAGCTGGACCTGGGCAATTAGAGTCTCCTTATTCCCTCCCCTGTCTTTGGAATGTACGTGCTGCCCACAATTTCCCATTGTGGAAGCTGTTTGAAAGACACACCTTTGAGAGAGTAAGACTCTAAGGATGAATACGTGATTAAACTTAGTTATAGCCTCTAAATAAACTTTTAAGACTGTGGTGAGTGGGTGCAAAGATCTACTCATCTTGTGACTGCCCAAGACAAGACTTGTATGTAAATTCCCTTGCTTAATGAAACTTCTACCTACCAATCTGAAGTGGTCTTCCTCTTTTTTCGTCTCTTCTTGCCCTCTGCGTAAGGTGCCAATTTCAGATCTCACCCAGGCAACTCCCAAGTTTGCATACCATTCCTCAGTTAACTTTATATTTGTCCTCTACTGGGGAGCCAGATGACTGAGGATGGGAAGGGCTGACATTAACATTATGCTTCGTGGCGTCTGCTCTGTCTTCTGATACATCTTTATCTCATGGTAGAAATACTCAATAAATGCTTGATGAAGGAA
>NW_005312781.1:0-914 GCF_000412655.1 Myotis brandtii
TAATATGCTAATTAGACTGGACAGTCAAACAACCTTCCAACGTCATTCTGGACAACCTTCCAGATGAAGCCTGGGCTGCGGCTGCGAGGGCTCCCCTTGCACGAATTTCGTGCATCCGGCCTCTAGTACTAAATATTTATAATTCAAAAATAAATATTTTCATTAGTTTTGCTGTTTGAAACAGTAATTAGATTGGGGAAAGATTAATTAGTTTTCATTTCTTGTGTATCACCAACTTCAGAAGACAAAATCTTTATCAATTTATTTAAGTAATACCAAGCATCCTTGTATCTCACTACTAAATGTATAAACCTATCAAAGTAGGACATGAGAGATATTTACACAGTTCTCCACACATAGACAGTGCTAAGAGAGAACTACAGACAAGGATTTGAGAACTGGCTTCTGGTTCCAATTCTGCTATTGCATCAGCTGTGCTAACATAGTGATTTAATTCTACTCATTTATAACATGATGATTCTATCTGCCCTTCTCACCTCAAAGGCTTTTGTGAAATCAAATAAAATTTTTGAAGATGTTCTGAGAACTATCTAACATTATGTAAATGTAGCTTACATTATTTTATTAGGTTTTGATATGCAATTGAGCCTAATCAATTATGGAATCATAAATTTCCAGGTATCTATTGAGAAAGACTGGAGTGAAAAAAGATAATTGCATCTATTTTCTTTGATATGATAAGATTAAGACTCTGGACAAAGCTTAGAAAATAAATGTAAAAAGTCATTGCCTCAAGAGTATACATGTTGTAAAGAAAAATAGGATGGTTTCTTGAAAGCTAGTTCAGTAAGTTAGGAGGATAGCTATGCTAGTCACTAACCGAAGCATACACACTAGATTGTAATGATTCTGTGGGTGTTCAAAAATATAGGCAAAATGAGTATTTAGCTGAA
>NW_005312782.1:0-915 GCF_000412655.1 Myotis brandtii
ATACTTTTTTAATATAGGCATATTTACAAATAGAACATAAGTCTGACTGATTTGTTGCAAGAAATGAGTGTTTAAGGCCAAATTCAAAGAATACATAGGATATGTTTATTTTCTTGCAATTAGACCTTCTTTAATTCAATAAACACAAGATTTTATAAAGCCAATAAAATGTATTTGAACAACTAATGATAGGGTTAAAAATTAATTTTAAAAAGCTGACTCGTTTTTATTTTCTATGAATGAATTTTTTAACTGAATAGACTAAACCAAACAGCTAGTTTTGGCAACTAATAGACACAAATACAATGTTGAATAAAATTCAGAATATTCTGAAGGGTTTGGCAGAGGATCAAGAATAACTTTACTAAGGCCCAGGAGAACTAAATGGTAAGATGACATCTCAGTATTTATTATAAAGCACATTTTTATACCAAGTTGGTTCTATTCCATTGGGTCCTGCACATGAGAAATATCCTGTATAATAGCAGGAGATGGGCTTTGTTTTTCAAGTAAAATTCAGTAAAGAAAATGTGATGTTTATTCATTAAAAGAAATAGATGGCTGAGCCTCTATCTTATCTATGTGTTTTATAATCTAGCCTTAACTGTTTTTTAATGCATTTTTATCCACATTTGTATTTAACTCCCAGAAAGGTTGATTATGTGACCCTCTTATCTGAAAGCACTGCCATCTGAACTAGACCATGTTTCTGTACATGCATCATCTACATTAAGAACTTCCAGTCCTTATCTGAAACCCTCATTATCCAATTTAAGTCTCTGACCTTCTTTCCATTTTCCTAATTGAGATTTAAAGATATCAGAATTCATATTCCCTGATTTATAAGAATGGGGGGGGTGGGCAGTCCTGAGTAACTAGACCAAAATATCTGCATAAATGGTTTATTGTGTGGCT
>NW_005312783.1:0-915 GCF_000412655.1 Myotis brandtii
AAAGGTGTGGTCTCCAGGCTGAATTGGTGGGTGTCATTTGGGGACAGAATGAAAGGACCACACAAGGGGATTGTCAAACCTCAGGGTCTCTTTCCTGAGACAAAATAAAGGGATAATTTGAAAACAGCAGCTAAGTGTTGAGAAAAAGTCTCACAACCCTGTTAGTGGATTTGAAACATATATTTGATTTCATGATAAAAAGTAACAAGATGCATTGCCTTTATGTGCTTAAAATTTTAGTTTTGACAAATCTCTGTAAAAGTTGGATTAAAAACAAGTGCTAATATTGTCATTTAAGAGCAAAGAAATTATTCTTGTAATTGAGATTTCTCCTGAACCTAAATAAGAATAAATAAGAAACACTACAATTCTTTTCACATAAGTCCTTTGCTAGATACAAATCTCACTGGCTGAATGTGGAGCGTAAATGAGAGAATGAGGGTCTAGGTATTTTGAAATGTATTCATTTCAGGAGTGAAAACTGGAGACTTCGTTCAAGCCACTCATTGTATAGGTAAAAGGGACCATACACAAGAGGAGGAGATTCTTTGTATTGTTTACAAAAATCTAAGTGCTATAAAAATTCTGATCAGTCTTAAATGTCTCTTTTACCAGTCAGTTTTCAGACGTCCCCCCCAAATCTCTATAGGGGTAGACTGTTCCCCCAAATGACCATATTACATCTCTATAATTTTCCTTTTTGTAATGGTAATTGAAGCGATAAAGACATCTCCTCTTTCACCCTGAAGAAAAGACTGGATTGCAAACCAAAGGAGCAACTCCTGTTGATAGTGCAGGTGATGTAAAGAATTCCTTTGGGGGAGTCTAGCCAGGTCACCACACTTCTCTGTTTTCTCCTCTCTCCACAGAAACTGGACACTGATTTGGACTTGAGCCCCAGGCAGAAAAAAAAAA
>NW_005312784.1:0-915 GCF_000412655.1 Myotis brandtii
TACAGATGAGAAAACTGAGGCTCAAAAAAGTTAAGCAACTTGGCTAAAGCCCAGTGATTACAAAGTGTGTGAGGAGGGGGGGAAAAGAGAGGGGAGGACCTAAGAAAGCCATTTAGCAACCTTCTGGTCATTCATGGCTATGCGCCGCCTTGAGGAGATCGTGGCAAGTGGGGGAGGGGAGGTGACTCTGAGTTCACACTAGCTCTGTTTAATTTAGTTATTTAAACTTATTAGTATTTCACAACATCAATTTTCACAAACCACAAACAATATTTCTCTGGAAAGCAGGCACGCAATGCCGGAGTCAGCCGGTTTCTAACGTGGGGTTTGGGTAAGTAACTAAAGGAGGCGGCTCACACTCATGAAGGGCTCACTGCGTGCCAGGCCTGTTGCCCAACGTCTCCCGTGCCCTCTGTCACTTATTAGAAGCACTGCTATCCCCGTCTTACAGAAGAGATGGCCGAGGCGCAGAGCAGGCCTGCCCGCAAGCACATAGTGAGTTAGGAGCAGAGCTGGGAACCAAGCCCAGGTTGTCTGACTCCAGAGCCTTTGTCATAACCACAGTCCTGTACTTGGCCTTCCCATCTGCAAGTTAGTCAGTAACATCTGTATGAACATTTTACTTTTGTATGAATTAGAAATGAAGAATATTAAAAGTACCTGGCATTTAGTAGCTCCTTTATAGATGGTACTTCGCAAAACACATTCCTACTTCTCTCAGAGCTTTTGTGCCCTATTTATTTATTTATTTTGGTCTCTCAGAGATTCATTAAGGAAACTTATTGTCCCTGCTCCATTTAACTTGTCAAGCCATTTGGCTTCAGTATTTCTTTTTCTGGTAAAGTGGTTCTCAGTCACTTTGCTTGGCTCTTCCCTACTACAGTGTGATTGTGAGTGAGTGTGTGTGTGTGTGTG
>NW_005312785.1:0-915 GCF_000412655.1 Myotis brandtii
TGAACAAACTAAATCAATCTCTAAGGATGAATCACATTTACAAAACTCTTTCCCTGTATTGGAAGAAGAGCATGTTATAGTCAGGGGGAAAAAATAAAACTAAGTTAAAATAGTACTGGAATGTGGAAATCATATGAAAAAAGAGTAAAAATGTTTGCATTTGTTTTGTGCCATTACATCCTTTCCTGTGATCAGAGGTCATACAGGGTGGGACAAAAGTAGGTTTACAGTTGGAGTACGTGAAACATGGAGTTTATTCTTGTGTTATTTATTAATTATTGTATTCTTTTCCGTACAAACAACTGTAAGCCTATTTTTCCTATTAATGGTAGAATTCTAGTTAGGAACAAGTCATCTTATTATCTTATAAGATGGTGCTAATTTAATGAGACAAATACTGATTTCCCATCATCACATTAACTTGACTCAGCTCTGTGACTGCAGAATTTGCCCTAAAGTTATACAGAATGATTTTAAAAATAATAATAACACCTGGGTAATTACTAAAACTCTATACACTTAATTTTGTACCAAATAACCATACAAAGTTAGATAATATTTTTACATGATAACATTAAATGTAGTAATTATATGGCTCAGAGATATTTTTAGAAATCATAAACATCCTTCCTTCATGCATGGACAACATGTATAAGAAAAACCCAACCAGTGCCAGGAATTTGAATTTTATAAAACATTAGATGGGCCTTTTCCAAAAATCTAATTACTCAGAAGGAAAAAAAAATCAAGACATGTATCAAGACAGCATTTCTGTCTTATCACTTAGCCAAATAGCTATGGTCAGGTACGTGCCTATAGTCATCTGCACAGCAACATTTAAAAAGTAGAAAGATGTAGAGTTTAAAAGACCTTCCCCTCACCCTCACCTCATTATCTGATGCCTAAAGTTCTATC
>NW_005312786.1:0-915 GCF_000412655.1 Myotis brandtii
TTCATAGGTCGACTCTCAACCACTGAGCCACGCCAGCAGGGCTCAGTCATTCGTTCTTGAACACAGACAACTTGCCAAGCATCTGCTTGCTGCCATCGATGAGGAGTGTATAAGATTCACATGATCCACACCATCACAAGCTTTACAGTAGAGGGAGGGAGAGGGAGAGAAATCATCCCCGTAATTTTTACAATAAAGCAAGATTGTATCTTAGAAAATGGAGATAATTATATGCACTCCCTGTGCTCTTTGCGTGGCATAAATAACGTGTAAAATACCTAGCAATACAGCAGACAAAATAAAGAGTAGTCAGTATTGTTGCTGTGAAAATTTGGTTGAGTGCTCTGTAGTAGGTGGCATTTTCCTCTTTGAAAGAGGAATTGGGATTTTGACAGTGGAGATGGGAGTGGTGGGTGGAGGAAACACGATAAACTAGAGTTGGAGTCAGGAAAGCATTAAAGCATCTGAGAAATCACTGGGGGCATCTTGTCTGAGCAGAGTGTGAGTGAACACGAACACAGGCTTGGGGCCTCGGGGGACAAGGTAAAACGTGAACATTAACTAGGCAGGCAAGCGGGAGCCACTGACGCACTCAGACTGAGAGTGTGTTCAGATTTGTGTCTTAGCAAAATTTACCCAGCAGTATCTGGCACACAGTGAAGACTCAACAAATGTTCTTTGGATGAACAGCAGCAAAGTAAAATTTGCTGTGAAAAAAATAGAAATGGTAAGTAGAGGATCCGAGTAGGAGGATGTAACACTTGGTTTCACACCCAGACCCCATCTTCGCACCCAGGCCTCTCAAACAGAACCTCAATTTGATTCTATCTTCCTCCCTCCTCCGAGAAGGCAGACACTGCAGAGAAGGTTGGCCCCAGCCTCAGGGACTGGTCCTGTTGAGCCAGGATGGGCAGG
>NW_005312787.1:0-915 GCF_000412655.1 Myotis brandtii
AAAAAAATTTAAGTAAAAAAATAAAAATGAATCCTTCAATTTCCCCCTAATTTTGTTACTAAGACACCACTTTTATAACAGTAAAGGATAGCAATGATATCGGATGTAGCTCTTAAAAGAAACAAAATTTACCCCAATACCATAACATCTTTCCTTTTCCTTTCCACTTTTTACAATTAAAAAAAGTTGAATTTCTAGATAATGGCAGAAGTAATTTTATAAAGCATTATTTGGAAATGAATTGACTTAGGTTGAAGTAAATAGAAACTCTTGCTATTTAAAGAGCGTTGAAAATTAAAGGTAAAGTATAAACATATCAAATAGCTTTCCTAGCACACACACATATCCCACATTTATATATTTATTTCAGTCATACTTTTAATTTAAAAAATGCACTAATATGCTGACATGGCTATTCTGGTGTAAGTGGCCCCAAAATAATTCTGTTGGCTCTGTAATACACTATTTAGAGAATCTTAAGTTCCTCAAATCTGGTTTCCTTACTCTGTTTTCATTAGGTTACAGTTAAACATTTCTACAGGATTTTATTTATTTAGAAATATAGAAAAATGTCTATCTAGTACCTATTTAATACATTTAATGAGAATCTGGGAAAAGGGCAACTACCATAGTGTTCAAGAGTAGGCAACACTTCTTGGAAAAGTGATGCTTATGCTGAGTTGTAAACAATCAGTGGGAATTGCCCAAGTGAAGGCAAAACTATTCCGGATACAGGGAACCTCATGTGCAAAGAAACCCAGAGATGGATAGAGATAGCTCATAAGTACAGAGACTTACAAGTCATTTAGTGTTGCTGAAACACAAAGTGTGAGATGGGCTATATCAAAAAATGAAGCTATGGGTGAGCTGAGATCCGATCATAAAAGGTCTTGTGTATCATGATGAGGAGCTTGT
>NW_005312788.1:0-915 GCF_000412655.1 Myotis brandtii
TGTATTATTATTTTAATCCTGCTGGTTCCTCTTTCTCAACTCAGAGGCTATGTGCCTGAGGCATTTCTGCCTAAAACACTAAAACACTGTCCTTACATTTTCCTGACTAAGTCCTATCCATCCTTTTCAGTTCTAACTTCCGCTAAAGACCTTAGCTAACCATTCTATTCTAAGGTAAATGCCCATTGAATTGGTACTTCTAACATTCATAATACTCAATGACTTAAGTTCTGTGTTTTCTCTGTTATATTCCTGAAGCCTAACACAATTGCTGGCACATAATAGGTTTCTGAGACATATTTGTTGAATTTAAGTGAATAGTACAACTGGAGAAAAATTCAAATATTACAATGACTTTCTGGCAGGGACTTCAAATGTAGGAACATTAAGGAGATGAGGACATTTGGTATTTATGAAGTATAAGGGTAGGGTGTCCACATATTTAATGACCAAACTCTTCTAGAAATAAAAAAGAACCCCAATAAATTAAAAGATGGTCTTTTAATAAAAACAAACATGTCTGCATAAAAGGTTATACAGGCAAAAATAATATCTAAATAAGATAAGGAAGGGTTTGGATAAATTAGTGGGTGACAGACCCTTACTGGTTTATTAGGTTAGGGGTGTCTGATACATAGCTCTAACCTTTGAAATAGGATTCCCATGCAGAATTGCCACTGTCCAAAACTGGTAACTAGGACATCTAAATTGATATGACCCAGTCCGACCTTTCTAATGTCAAGTTTCTATCTACGTGGTCATTCTATTTATCTCCATTGCCAGGGATAAGGAATTATGCTTATCTTTCCTGTGCATACCTTACAGCCACCCATTCTAGCATATGGGTGAACAGTTGGTGAGAGCATGTTTAAAATGCTGCAAGAAAATCTGTGTGTATGTGTGTGTGTGTGTGTG
>NW_005312789.1:0-915 GCF_000412655.1 Myotis brandtii
ACTGCAAACAAGAATGCAGTCGGTCACCCTGGCTGGGCGGCTTGGGGGGTTGGAGTGTCGTCCCATAAACCAAAAGGTGGCAGGTTCGATTCCTGGTCAGAGCACACACCAGGTTGCCGGTTGGTTCCCCAGTTTGGGCACCTGCAGGAGGCAACCTGTCTCTGTCTCGCTCTCTCTTTCTTCCTCTCTCTCTAAATATCAATAAGTTTTTTTAATTTAAAAAGAAAAACAGAATGCAGTCTGCTAAGACTGCACAGTAGCCCTGGCTGGGTGGCTGTTCTGTTGGTTGGAACATTGTCCCGTACATTGAAAGGTTGCAGATTGGATTCCTGGTCTGGGCACAAACCTATGTTGTGGACTTGATCCTCAGTCAAAGTGTGTATGGGAGGCGATGGATGCTTCTCTCTCACATCGATGGTTTTCACTCTCTCTCTTCTCCCTCCCCTTCCTCTCTCTCTAAAAAATCACTTTTTAAAAATATCCTCAAGTGAGTACTAAAATAAAAACCATCTGCACACTAGTTGATGGAAACCCTGCCTCTCTTCTGTCTCTGTCTGATCCCTAGTCATCAAACCCCCATGATCCCCATGAGGCAAGACCCACGTGGACCCCTGGGAAGATCCCATAACACTGGGGAGCTGAATGTCGATCTTGGGCTCACTTTTCCCATTGGAAACACTGTCTGTGCACTATGCCAGCTGCGGGAAGAGCAGTACAGTCAAATTTCATTTTGATGTCACTGCTCCTTTTACCCACTAATGTGGTCCTTCTCATTCTGTGGTCCAGGGGTGGGGGTGGGGGTGGGGGATGTATCAGCCTCATCCACGTAGCCTGCGATTTTCATGTGGTGAAATGTAAATGGATGGTTACTAGCTGGTTTTTCTTGTGAGAGAGACTGAAGCTGGAAACAACCTA
>NW_005312790.1:0-915 GCF_000412655.1 Myotis brandtii
GGTCAATAAAAAGGTCATGGAAAATAAAAGTACCTTGAAACGTTAACTGACATCAGTTTTAAAATGTGACATTACAGCAGCCAAGAGCTTCTTTAGACGGATGTGCTCAAAAGCAATAATCCAGTTCTCCAACATTTATCGATTACATTCTGATGAATTGAAATCCTGATTGTTATCTGTGTCCTAACAAGGAAACTCTTTCTGTAATCTCAAAGTCAGTTTCTCAATAAAGCTGTCAGATGCTGAGCTGGGAAAGAACAGGACCCATGTTTCTCCTTTTCTCCCAGGCGCTCTCTCCTGTATAAGAATGACTGTCTTTTGATGAGTACCAAAGGCTTAAAGTTAAAAAGAAGATAAATCCACTTATCTACTTTGAATAAAACATACTAAGCTAGAATATTACTTACTTTATGACCTTTGGCTCCCTTAACTATATTTCCTATTTCTGCTGGGAAATTTGTGATTTGAGAAATCTACAGATTGGTTTGGCCTAAGGAGAAGAGAATATGCACCATACGAACAGAAGGAGCAACCTAAGATATTGTGGTGATTGGAAAAAATGAGAAGCACATTTACCAAGATACATACTACAGTATGTTAAATAATAGGATAGAACAAATTTATTGAAAAGATTGAATTAATCATAAGATACCCAAAGGCATTTATGACATCTAATAAATTATTAATGCTATTGATTATATTAGTGTTGTTAAAATGTTTACATTTCTATTTATCAAGTTTCTAAATAATGAGTTCTGCTAGAATAAGCAGGGTTCTCTGTCCAAGATACCAGGGAAAAGCAAGTCATAATGCACATTTCATAATGAGTGCATTTGTACAAAGAGCCACATCAAGTTTCCAAACATGGACACTTTAATTTCTATAGTAATAAAAGTGTAATATGCTAATTAGACC
>NW_005312791.1:0-915 GCF_000412655.1 Myotis brandtii
AAAAAAAAAACAAAAACCTGATTCTAAACTGTAACTTCTTTCTGAGCTTCTTTTAATTGTAAACATACCTAAGCCTTTTTAAAAATAGAAACCCATCCAATTAAAAATGGAACCATGTTTTCTTTTCTTTTCCCCTTAATAATTTCTTTTATCATCTCACAAGAACAGCTCCACATACTAGTTTCTTCATGTATATAATTAAGAATATATAGTAAATTGATTGTTTCAAAACAGTTTACATTCAGGTGTTAATGTCACATTAATCCTAATGTGATCTTCAATTATGGCCAATTCTCAAGCAGGGTGGTAAAGAGGTAGAGTAATCAATCATCCCCAAAACTCAGAAATTGAAAGGTTCCCGGTCAATAACTGTGCCTCTGAGATCAGCATAAAATTATACATTGAAGGCATTTGCTAGGTGGGCGATGCTAATATGTAGCATCAGTGTCAGTGAACACTGGCTATCTTAGGGCCTAAGGGAATCAAGCTTTAGCTTATTTCTCTGGGTGAGGAGCTGACAATTATCTTGACTAGTATATTTTGAAGGATGAGAGTAGAGAAGAGTCTGTTTTTGCTGCTGGAAACAATAAAAAGGAATATCACCCTCAGGCAATGAAGCAATGCCAGTGTAATGGATGGATTCTTTAGAAAAAGGAAAAGTAAGAAAGATAATAGAAGGTATTTGGTAAACATTTATTACTTTCCACTATGTACTGAGCAAGCAAGGGAATAAGTTCAAGTAGTGGGAAATGCATATCCAGGGATACACTTACTGTCAAAATAATGAAGTTTAAGCCTCACAGCCCTTTTTTTTCTGTAGACTCCTTCTGAGAAAGGTTCTATCAATATTTGATATGACCATATATTTTTGTAAAATTTGCAAAAGCATTTTGTACTCTTCTTTTTAATGACAGC
>NW_005312792.1:0-915 GCF_000412655.1 Myotis brandtii
CACAGCTCCTTATCCTTCCCTCATCATCCATCTACCTTCCTTTCATCTCATTAAGTCCCACAGGCTTCACTCACACGTCTTCTCCTACATCCTCCTCTGTAAATACTCCTTGCAGAAGCTTATACTAAACCACAGAGCAGCAGGAACTTACAACAATGCATGTTCGAGTTGAGCGAGCTGTTCTAGCACATTTGAACAGCTGCTCCAAAACTTATGCCAAATTCTACCTCATTTAGATTCGTGTATCCACTCTGCCACCTAAGCACCTTGATTAGGCTTTTAACCTCTCCAGGCATCAGTTTCCTCATCTGAAAAATAGACAAGACAATGGTATCTACTTCATAGAGTTGTCGGGTGGATTAGTAAGCACATGTGGAAAAGCTCGGTGCATGGCACTTAGAGATCAATCGTTGGTAGTGATTGCTATTATTGCTAGTTCATCTCTAAGTCTGTTTCCTCGTCTATAAAATGAAGAGGATCATCCCCACTGACATTACAGTCTTAATTCAGTCATTCATTTACTGATATAGCAGGTGCTCAATAAATGTCATTTTTTTTAAAAATGCACAAGATGATCAGGTCCCATAATTCTAAGACTCTTCTCCCGACTTCTTCCCCAAGACTTTGGAACCTGCTGTGTGAGACAAAGAAGTTCCAACCCACTGAGCAGAGCTGCAGCTTTCTGTCTTGAGGACTCAGGGAATCAACAGAGGGCCAGGCTATTTAGAGCTTGATTAGAGCCCCAAGCTTCCGTAAATTCTGTATTTACATGCAAATACCCACTTCAGCTAAACCCTCTCAGCCCACAGTTAAGTGTTCTCTTTCTGAAGATTAGTCACTCAGTTTGTTTATTTTTTATATTGATTTTAGAGAGAGGCAGGGAGGGAGACAGAGAGAGAGAGAAACACTGATGTG
>NW_005312793.1:0-915 GCF_000412655.1 Myotis brandtii
TGTGCTCTGTAGTTATATTTGTGATTTTTTCAAGTTCTAAAAATATTTTATAGTTGGTTATAATTAGTGTTTCATTTTTTTCTCTGCTTCCAAATTCAACCAGGAGTCAACATTATCTGATGACTAAGCCATATGTCAATATGTTTAATGGAAAAGTAAGTTTTTTCAGTGTGAAAGTAGTTCATTCTAGATGCTAAGATGTTATCTGAAGGGAACTCTTTTAACATTTCAAATATCTGTTTCCAGGACCTGTTACATTATTTAAAAATATACAGATTGTGAAAACTTTTATCACAAATGTGTCCTCCCCAATATAGTATACATTAATATACTCTGGCTTTCATAAATTTAAATTATACACAGAGAAAAAATAAATATTTTAACTCTTCAATATTTTTGAATGTTTGAATTATTTTTAAATTAATGAGATTCAATCTGCTATAATTTTGATCTAAATCTGCTGGGTTACCCCGAAGCAGAAATGTTACAATCTTTATGTGTTTTATCACATAGATTTTTATCGCTTTGATATAATAATGGGTCATTCTCCCCTCAACCACTGCCAAAGCATGACATTTTTACAATCCCATTGCCTCTGCAGTACACTTAAATTTGATTTATTGGTGCTGTTTTATGACATGTTTGTCCTTAGGAGTCACTGAGCAATGAGATAAAGAATATTAATGTGATTGGCTTTCAGAATAAGTGAATGTCTTGGTTGTCATAGTCTGCAGATGCAAAGTTGACAGTAACAACAAAAAATCAAATTGCAAAGCAAGAGAAATCCAGCATTTTGCTTACCGAGAAATATAGTTTTAAAAAGAGGCTAACACAGAAAAGACTAAAAAAAGGTAAATGAGTTATAAGTAGCATTTTTTTAAGTGACTCACAGGTGTCTTGTTTTTATTTTTTTAA
>NW_005312794.1:0-915 GCF_000412655.1 Myotis brandtii
TCAGCATAATTATGTTGAGAGTCATGCATGTTGTTGAATGTTACCAAACCTCATTCCCTTTTGTTGAGTAGTATTCCATTGTATGGATGTACTACATGTTGCTTATCTACTCACTTCTGATGGATATTTGTGTGGTTTCCTAGATTTTGAGATGCAGTAATCTAGAATGTTTCTATAAGAAGAGAAATTATTAATATAATCCTAGAGATAATTGCTAATTCTAATAAGGCAGTTCATTTCTGCAATGATTATACTTTTACAAGGATCCTCAAAATGTAAACATTTCTTAAAATAACAAAAAACTTGTCTTCATTTCTCTATTAGAAACACAGAGAAAATAATTCTAAAAAGAATCATGTTGAGCCTCAATTTATGGATCCCCTTTCTGATAAATTTCCCAAGTGTTCTTTCCATAGTACAAGTTTGGGACCCAGGGGACAGGGAAAAGGAAGAGAAAGATGAATGGGTGTGCAAAAGTACTGAGAAGTGATCTGTATCTTTTTGAGAAAGAATGAACTTCTAGAAAATAGAAATGGCTAAGGTGTACAAATGGTAGGATTTTTATGGGTCAAACAACAAGCATTTATTGACTATTTCATGAGACTCCACATTGTATTAAATATTGTGAGTGATTCAAATTAGTATACGACACAATCCTTTTCCTCTTTTGGTATTTGTAGATAGAGTGATTAGACTAAAACACCATGAACTTTAGCAATTGTTTCTGAATTTTGGATTGCTGACTTTATGTGTAATAGTTGTTGAGCACAGAAGCGTAGGGAAGGATACACTGATGTAGAATTGGAAGCCCAGATTTGTAATCTCGAGTGATGGTGGGTGAGTCTTTTAGCTTCTCTGAGTTTTCGGTTTCCTCGCCTATAAAATGGCTGTCATAATTTCTGCTCTGCCTGCTTT
>NW_005312795.1:0-915 GCF_000412655.1 Myotis brandtii
CTCAACACCTTTTCCCTGAGGATATCTGCTGTGCAAGTTCCTGAAACTACAAAGATGGATAAAACACAAGTCCTGACCTCAAGGAATTCCTAGAAGGATGAGAGAAAGTATATTTTACAAGAAGAGAGGGACAGAGCATTTGCACACAATCTGGCAGCTGGGTGATAAGAGACACGGTGTTCTGGGGGCACTGAGGCAGGAAGCCTGAAGTGCACATATGGTGTGGGGAGAGAGATGAGTAGATCAGGGAAAGCCATTTCCTCCAGGAAGCAATCCTCTCCTAAAGGATGAGATGGAGTTAACCAGAAAAAAAAAGAAAAAGGGTGTCAGGAACGTACGAGGAGGCAGCAGCTGACATGCAGCGAGGTGGCTCTGCAGCAGGGCAAGCGGCTTGGAGAGCTCCCAGGGGACACTCCTGATGGTACAAGCTCGAGGGGAAGGAGGAGGCTGTGAATGCCCACGGTCTGATCCAGGTTCAGTCTAGATCCAATACCAATATCCATCCCTTTCCTCCAGTCAGACAGGAAGCTGTCAGGGTCCATGTGACCAGAGTGCAAGCTCCAGGAATACAGATCTTTCCAACAGTTTCCTCCAAAGTACAGTGGGACCATGTGGGGAGGTAAGGCATGATTTAAAACATGAATTAATCCAAAGTGCCATTCTCATTTTCTACAATTTTGCTCAAGGCCTCCTCATACATCAATGTGAGAGAGACACATCGACTATTGCCTCCCACACGCACCCTGACTAGGGCCAGGGATCCAGCCTGCAAGTACATGCCCTTGACCGGAATTGATCTATGGACCCTTCAGTCCGTAGGCAAACGCTCTATCCACTGAGCCCAACCGGCTAGCGCTTGGTGGCGTTTTTATGCACCAATAATGAACTCTCAGAAAGAGACACTAAAAAAAAAAA
>NW_005312796.1:0-915 GCF_000412655.1 Myotis brandtii
TTGGAGGAGAGGGGTCTATGCAGAGAAATGATCATGGAAATTTCTGTACACTCCGGTATTATGCCTGACCTGCAAGCATGAATCAGGAAGAATTTGGCATTCCTTCTATTCTTCTTCTCAGCCCTCTGCCACATTATAAAGATTGCTCAGAAGAACAAATTCTAAGCCCTATTCTCATGAACTTCTTTTATGAGACTTCTCAGGAGAATTTTTTTTTTAACCATGACAAATTTGGAATCCACTGAAGCAGTAAGGAAGCTTAAGTTAAATTAATCAGAATACAATCCCCAGACAAGACAATCATTGCAGCTGAGGAAACCCGCAGGGAGGGTGTTTGTCCTTAGAAAATATTTGAAAAAGATCCAGTGCAGCTGAACCAAGTCATCTCACAGAGGGCTCTGAAGTGCCACGGAGGATCAAATCACTAGGCTAATAAAATGATGGAGAGGAAAAAATTCCTCTGAATGAATCATAAGTAGCCTCTATTTTCAACCAAATTCCCTTTCTATTCACAGATAAAAACCTGTCCCTCTTAGATTCAGATCCCTCGGGGCTTCTACAAAATGCCATTGTTTTCTCTAGTAAGAAGGAAAAGTAGAAGTAAAATACAGCCAGAAGACAATGGAATGGCAGTCTCAAATATACCAGAAATGGGACTCACACAAAAAATTTTAAGGGTATGTGTCTTAATTCTCAAAATACATTTTATAAGAAAATTTGATCATTCTGCTTTGATGACAAATACAGATAAGCCATTGGCCATTATTAAGTCACATCTATTCTCTAAGGGGAACAAACTCTTCACTGGAATTGTGACAATTCTGATGCAAGGAGGACCTTCTTAACTTCTACGCCCCATCTACGGAATTTGGAGGGACACAAATAAAGGGTGTCCCAAAATTCACGCAAGAAGTA
>NW_005312797.1:0-915 GCF_000412655.1 Myotis brandtii
AAAGACTCTTAGAAGCCCCCAAAAGTTTTGAGATCACATTTTGAGAATGCCTGATCTAGTCTGTGTGGGATGAGTTCAACTTCTCAAGATCAAGGACCATGGGAAACAGTGGAGCTGAGGACACAGCTATTGAGTCAGGCCGACTTGAATTTGAATCTCAGCTCTGCCACTTAGAAGTGTAAGCCCCAGGTTGCTCACTTCTAAGATGGGAATAATGCCATCTATTCCATGGGGTTGTTGTAAAAATAAAATAGGGTATATTTGTGCTTGCCACCGTGCCCAGTACATGATAATTAGTAGAGATGGAGTGGGGAGACTGGGATAGGAAGAGGGATAGAGAGAGTCACTAAATAGCTTTACAAAGTTATGTGCTGTCCTGACACACTTTGGCTTTTAATATCTAGTTTGAAAGAAAGGTAAAAACATAGATAGCATATTATAGCATGGTATGGCATGGTATCCTATCATATCCTTTCCTATCCTATCCTACTGTGGAAGCTCCTGCAGCCAGGCTGGTAGTTGGTCAGCCACTTGTCCTTAAGTAAAGGAGATTACACTTGATGATATGGGTGGGTCTCATCCAGTCAGGTGAAGGTCCTAAGAGCAAAAACAGAATTTCCAAAG
The DNA here is from genome assembly GCF_000412655.1 of Myotis brandtii. NCBI lineage: Eukaryota > Metazoa > Chordata > Mammalia > Chiroptera > Vespertilionidae > Myotis > Myotis brandtii. The sequence continues at coordinate 625 of NW_005312797.1, forward strand.
AACAAATTCTGCCTTAAGGCTGCAGCATCAGTTCCTGCCTGAGTGTCCACCCTACAGATTTCAGACTTGCCAGGCCCCACAAACACATGAACCAATTCTTTTTTGTTAATCCTCACCCAAGGATATGTTTTTCATTTCAAAACTGGCAACAGTCTAATCGAAGGCACACAAATACTGAACAAAATGATTCTTGATGGTTGCAATTCCATTGCTTCATGCTATGAGCAGAGCCTGGACCAGAAAAGTCATCAGTTTGAAAACAGGCATTGACAAAACAACTATTCATTTCTG
>NW_005312798.1:0-915 GCF_000412655.1 Myotis brandtii
ACCAGGCCTCTGGTAAAATAATAAAAGACAACTACAGTAAAAATAAGCAGGTAAGGAAAGGTGTTTTATGCCACCGTGACTCCAGTTACAGCTCGGTCTCCCCCACACACCATTTCCACTGTCCTAGAACCGGGGAAACGATGCACAGGACACACTGTACGTACTTTCTCCCCCTTCCTCTTACTCTCTATGCATTGGAGTCAGATTGCCTGGGTTTGAAGCCCAGCTTAGCCATTGACCGACTGTGAGGCCCTGGGCAACTTAACTGCGCTAAGTTTCTGTATCTGTGAAAACAGAAATCTCTGGGGCACCTACCCCAGAGTAATGTCAGGATCACGTGATCTCACACTTGTAACATGCTTAGAACTGTGCCTGGGACATAGTTCGAGCTGAGTCAGTGTTGGATATCCTTGTCCTACCCATTATCTTTATTACAATGACTATTACTGTCGTTTACTGTAGCTCTTTCATCAAGGATCAAAGTTAGCCCTCAAAGCCATTCTCATTCCAACTGTCCAAGGCAGAAAATAGGTCTCGGGAGGCAGATGTGATATTCCAAATGCTTATCAACTGACACAGTGCACTATGGGTACTGCAGTGATGCAAGACAGCCCCAACCTCAGGGGACTGGTGGGTGTCTGCAGGCCAGGGTGTGAGCGCCTGTATCAGGTGCCCCTCCCTCCCACCATGGTCAGGCCTGCTTTGGCCGAGGGACAGAAGCTGGGCACAGAGGCGGTACAGGCTGGCAGGCTCGTGCACATCCAGGGGAGCCTCAGCTCTGGCCTGGGTGGTGGGGAGAAGGGAGGTACAGGGGACATTCACGGCAGTGGCTGTTCTCCGACTCGTACGGAAGCATGTCAACATTCTAGCACCAGGTGTGACCATTCCGGTATGTGTCTGCTGCCCTTCCGCCCA
>NW_005312799.1:0-915 GCF_000412655.1 Myotis brandtii
GCCGACACTCTATTCATTGAACCAAACTGGCTAGGGCATCCAGTGGTTTTAACTAGAAGGATTTTTTGGCCTATCCCAATCTCTTTATTAGTTAGGACTCTTGGTTGCAAGTGATGGAAACCAACTAGCATTATTAGGAGGAAGAGGAATAAAAGTAGTAGCAGCAGTGGAGTAAGAACTTGATTAGTTTCTGTAACTGGGAAGTGAGAAGTCCAGGGGTTGATCTAGTCTTAGATGTGGGAGTCAAACACAGATCCCATGAACCAGTTATTGTTCTCAGAGGGATGGAATGCTCTAAGTTGGCAGACCTGGTTCATAAACCCACTTCTGTGGTCAGGAGGACTGGGTTATTTACAAAAAGAAAGGTGTGGGTGATATTTTCAGACCCAAAGAAAAGTATGTGACTACAGTTCCACACATGAAAGAACTGGTCAATGATCATTATAGAAGCCCCTTCTTTTATGCTCTTTGATCCACAATCAAGGATATTTTCAGGCTACAGAAATATATATAAATGTATATTTTTGCTAAAAATTCAGATACTGCAAAGAAAAACAGTATTCTCTGAGTAATTAGCTAAAAGCATTATATTAAAATCTTGTACTGTGGGGTGGGGTCAGCCAAGGTGCAAGCATCTTTTCATTTGCAGCCTGACTTTAATGTCACCCAAACTCTTGGGAAGTCAAAGTCATACACCGGCTTTTGGGATCACTCTGGATTCCTGATTGTGGCCAGTTTTTGTTCTATCCACTATGCATTTTGCTTTACTCTGGAATTCTATTCAAACTCAAAAAGAAGTGCTCTAGGATTGGCAAACTCCCTGGCTCACAGATAGGTTTATACTTTGTCCTGACCTCAATTATATTCCATGTGAGCACATGCAGGTACACACACACACACACACACACACACACA
>NW_005312800.1:0-915 GCF_000412655.1 Myotis brandtii
CTTCAGGCCTAGCACCAGATACAGAAGCAAAGATTGTATCATCAGCTCCCACATTTTCGTAAGGTCAAACCTCCATTATGAAACTATTGTCTGTGTCATTCATAATGGTTCTGCTTTTCTAGTTGATGTTATATACCCTTATGTACCCATATAACCACAGGGATATACACAGAAAAAGAATTTGGGATAGGGGATCAATTGTTGAAGTCAGAAGTAAAATTCTCGTACTTTTTCAAAATTTTTACTTGCTAAACCATTTCCCATGCTAATTTATTAAAATTTATAAAATAAAAAAGTGTTTTAAAGTAGTTTTGTGCTTTTCTGGGCTTAGGAAGTAATTAGAAATAACAAAAACTCTTATGGATCAGGTTAAATTTCCATCACTTTTTTGTAATAGATGCTCTCTTGTAACAGTAGTGCCAGGGAAAATCAAGGATCTGTCTGGTGTCACTCTCTAGACTCTTTATTTCTTAAAGTTGACTCGGAAGGACAGTGATCTTTTTAGAAAGAAAGGTCATACTTTATTAAATGTAATTGGTCAGAGCTAACATTTATGTAATTAGATAACTATCTTATACCTATTAGTCGCCTTATCTGCTTTTGAAAATGTTTCTAGGAGTAACTAGATACCACATTGGCCCAGTAAAAAGGGGTTTAGGAAGAGAATCATGGAATGAATTAAAGTCACTGTGTCTTAGGGAAGGATTTGTTACATGGAATAAAAATCAACTCAAATTAGATTTAGTTAAGAAGAATTTATCAGAGATGTAGATTTTCTTATCATAACCTAAGGGTAGTAATATAGCTCTCTTTGTCTCTTCTTTCCTGTCTCCCTTCCTTTCTCCTTTATCTCTTAATACTTTGGAATGAACCTGTTACTCATCTTTTTAAAAAATATATTTTTATTGATTTCAG
>NW_005312801.1:0-915 GCF_000412655.1 Myotis brandtii
ATGTTTTAAATCAAGATTTTTTATAATATTTAAAGCATCTAGGTTTTATCTATTTATTTGGTTTTCTTGATATTCAAATATTGGAAAAGAGTAATAGAGGGTCTTTATACTATAGTGCTTCTCATAATCTAGGTACATTTTGTTGGTTTGTTTTCCATTTTGGTGCACTTTAATGTTCAGTGAGCAAAGGTGCATTAATCATAACTTTTAAAAATAAATATTTATTACATAATATTAAAAATATAACCCTTGCTCAAATATTAACAAAAATAAAATTGATTGTCTCTAGTCAATGTAAACATTGTTCAAATATTTTATAACCCCTTATACATACATACATACATACATATATATGCATATATATGTTTTCTAAGAATAGCATCCTAATGTACTTATTTTTGAAACAGTTTTTTCACTTAACATCATATGCTCTACACTTGGCAGGCTTACTAATTAAAAGTTATTCTGCAAGATAATTTGCTGTGTGATCCTAGGGGTGAAACTTAATACCACAGTGATTAAATTTGTTATCAGAAATGTAGAAAGAAAAATAATACCTTCTGTTTGGGCTCTTGAAAGAATTATATGCAAAGTACCTAGAAAATATAGAATGTACTATAAAATAATAATAAAAATATGCTACTATTTTATGCAAAGATAAATATGTTTTTCTGGAATAGTAAATAGCATGTACACATTTTTATTATTAGGTTGAAAACTATCTACAGGAACTAGTAGGGATCCATATTAATGATAAAACACTGATAAGGTGTCAAATAGAAATTTAGAATGATATGGTAGAGTGCTATTAGTTACAAAGAACATGTTTAAAGCACACTGTTAATTACAAAAGTTCAAACTAAACATTTATGGACTTGCACCAGGGGAAAACAAACTCATTTGCATAACATATAA
>NW_005312802.1:0-915 GCF_000412655.1 Myotis brandtii
TTAAAGGAGGAGATAGGTCTAAATGGGACTCTATTGGAAGATGATAAGTATTGGCTCAACTTAGGTGTTTTAGGTGTTGATAAGTGGAACAATAGAAAGATACAGAGCAGTATATGTAGTATGATCATGTTTGTGTATGAAGGCTTATACACATGGATGTCTGCATAGACTCTGGAAAGGCAGATGAGGAGTGGATAATAGCGATTGTTTAGGAGAAGGTGGCTGAGGCTTCAGGGTAGGAGGAGACTAACAATTCACGGTGTGCCATTTTGCACTCATGGTCTTTTTCTGCCATGTACCTGCATTACTTTTCCAATAAAATGAGTATCCAACATTACTATGAAGCACAGCCCCCAAATCTCTAGAGTTATTCATGAATAGTCTTTCCTCACATTTTTTTCTACTTCTCTAGACTAAATGTTATAAAAGAGATATAGCATCCCAGGGGTTGACAACATGTATACCCTTATAACAGTTAGCTTTTGCTGTGTAACAAACAATTCCAACATCTCATTTCTGAAAACAAAATCATTTATTAGCTCATATTTCTCTGTGACAGCAGCATGAAACAGTAGCTCATCTGGGCTTACTCATGCCACTGGGGCTGAATTGTCTAGAATGTTTAAACAGCACTTTATTTTTGTTCTGTGTGGCCTTCTCAGCAAGCTAGCTCAGACTTAGCAGGCAAGCATGAGTCACAGAGTTTCCAGTGCAGTGAGAGGTTAATCCCTAACTCATAAGCACTTTCCAACCCGTGCTAACATTATATTTGCTAATATCTAGTTGGCCAAAGCAAGTCACACAGCTAATCCCAGTGCCAGGGGTAGAGTGGTATATGGCAATGAAAGAAACAGCAGGTTCACCTTGACAAAAGATATGTGCAACCAGGGATGGGGTATGTTTGTAGCCATTATT
>NW_005312803.1:0-915 GCF_000412655.1 Myotis brandtii
TAGTATATAGGATGAATCATTTATATGAATAAGATTCCTATAGCTGACATATTAGGAAAGTAAGATGTAATAAATAGTTGTGTCTTTGTTCCTTACTAGACTTCAGAGTGAGATCATTTGTTGTTCATCGTTGTTGTTGTCAGTCTTAGCAGAGTGCCTGAAAAACATCTAGCCAGAATGCAAAACCGAAGGAACCCTCTGCTAGTGACACTCCCATTTATATTTCTAAGCCTGGCCACAAGACTATGTATTTACTCATTGGACATCTTCACTTGGATATTCCACGTCAAACCAAGTGTGTTCAAAATGGAACTCATCACCTTTACAGAGCTTCCCCATAATAGTGAGCCAATCCTATTACTAACCTGCTCTTCCTCCTCCAGTCCTTCTGATTGTTAGAATCCCCGTGGACCTAGTTACCCAGTGGATCCTGGGATGGGGATCAGCCTTGAGTTCTTGCTCTTCCTAAATTCACTAACACCCGAACACATGTTGAAGGCATTCAAATATCCCTCTTCACTGTATGTTGAACTCATTCTTTTCTTCCCATTCCCACTGCCATTTCTTCCAGCAGCTTTTGCTTTAACACTGTAACAGCCTCTTAAATATCCTGTTTGAATGCTCATGTCACAAATTCAGCCATGTTATTTCATTATTTAAAACCCTTCTTGCTCTGTTTGCCTAAGGATTTGGTTTTAGCCTTTTCAGTCTTCTCCAGTCTTATCGGCTCCATTTCTGTTGCACTGCACACCACAGTCCCCCTGTTTAAGGCCTCCGCCCTTCCCAGGACTCTCCCACCCATTCATCAAGACCCAGCTCAACAGCTTCATTCACTCTGCTCTGAAAATAGTTTTATTGCTCACCTCCCGGATGTGGAGGCAATGGCTATCCCCTGCACTTTTGCCTATTATGTGG
>NW_005312804.1:0-915 GCF_000412655.1 Myotis brandtii
TTTTTTAGGCCAATGTTCTGGTAACATTTATGCTCCTAGTAGGAGGAGATTGTGTCTATTTAGATAGTGCAATACAATTCTTGCAAGACCTAAAAATAGTCATAGCCTTTAGAGCTGAACAAGATCTTAAGGATCATCGTTTCCTGGGCTTTCCGGTGAAAATATGAAGAAATAGATCCCTAGGAGTGCAGGGTGCTGGCAAGCAGTTAACCATAGAACCAGGACACCTGTGTTTTTCATCATGTTTATGTGTAACAAACAACAAAGATCCCAGGTGACTGGGAGAAAGGTTGATTAAACGTAATGATGATTCCTGCGCTGTCAGTTCTATTATTCATATTCTAATTCCGTCCAAATTATTCCAAGTCCCAACGTCCTTATTTCTTTGCCTCCTACAACAAGCCCTCAGTGGCAAAAATCTAAAATAGTCACAGACTGTCTTGTAATCTGCCCCTATTCCTTTTGGCATTTTCTCCCAAACTCTGAATCTTAACTCTCCTCCACTACCCACAATGTCTTATGGTATTTCTGGCTGCCTAAAGTCTCTAACCTGGCCTTCAACCAAAACTTCTCCACTTCAAAATATTCATAATTTTAATGATTTACCCCTCTTTCCCTAGCGCTGGCCTGCTCTAACTTAAACTTCAAGATTTATCTCAGTTCTGTGGTCCTCTCCCTGAAGCCGGTATCCAACTCCCAAGATAGCGGCTGGTGCTTTCTCCATACAATCATTATTTATTAAACTATCATGTGTTTCTTTTCCCAACAGGCATATGGGTCAGATAAGTCATACTTATTTTTGTAATAAGTTAACCTCAGAAGCTAAATAAATGAGTGAATTAGGGTCCTTAAGGTAGCTCATCTCTACTGGCTTTTTAGAGAAAAATTATATGATAAAATAATTCCAACTGAGGT
>NW_005312805.1:0-915 GCF_000412655.1 Myotis brandtii
AAATCAATAAAATATATATATATATTTTTAAAAAGAAGTCTATGGAAGGCTCTTTGTGGCTGCTGGCTCTGTGAATTCTCAGTAAAAACCCTTGAGTTAGTTCTACGCAGATTACTAGATAAACTGCAGGATGCCAAATTCATTTGAGCTTAAAATAAACAACAAATAATTTTTGGGTATAAGTATGTCCCAAATATTACATGGGAGATACTAGTACTTACACATTTTAGGGAATGGTGCTTATCTGAAATCTAAATTTAGCTCAATGTCGCTGTATTTTTATTTGCTGAATCTGGCAACCCTAGTCTGTGGTCATATTTGGTCAGCAGGCCCAGAAGTTGGGATGGAGAGCTGGTATGGAGTAGGGGAATTCAAGAATAGACTGGAACCCACCAGCACCTCTGTACCTGTCCCTCATCACCTCTAGACAATGATGACCAGGGCATGTTAGCCACTTCACTTCCACCTCTCAGATCTCAACCAAATCTTTCCTGTGGCTAAACTTAACCTGGAACTACACAGGTAAGGGACTCCAGGAAATGGGGTTCCAGCTGAGGTACACCAACCAGTACAAACCCCCAATTTTGCAGTAAGTGGGATAGTACATGTGAAGTCTTAGAACAGCTCCTACATATGATGCACATTCATACAATGGTCATGCTTGAATGTTGCTGTTATTTTGCTGTTTGTGTTGTTTTAGCAATTCTGCCAGATAGAACCTTGGGCTGAGTGGGTATTGGGATTTGATGGAGAGTTGTGAGTCAGTGGTAGGAAGTGTAGCATAGGATTGAAGGCAGAAAGAGTTTCTTTACTGGAACAAAAGACAACTTTGCCTTATGAGAATAAAAGAGAGATCTCTTGGGGCAGCACACTGTTTCTCCCAGACAAGCAGCAAGGCCTGAAGTGAATGATGTG
>NW_005312806.1:0-915 GCF_000412655.1 Myotis brandtii
CTCTTCCAGGAAACTGGTGATGTTCACTGTCCACATCCCAGCTCCACCCTGGGAAGGTCCCTGTCCCCACACCCCTCACCCCTGCATCTCCTTTAGCGCCGCTAAATGGCAAACCCAGAGGTACAGCGATGGGAGGGGCTGGGTAATGAACTCCCATTGGCTTTTTCACGAGATCACTGTCTTAATTTACGAGGCCTGAGTGAGTCTCATTTCCCTAGTGCGCACTGAGTAATTAACTATTAATAAAAGCATTACTGAGTTAACCACGGGGGCATGTTTAATTCATGGGGCAGCCCTGCCACAGGACGAGGCTCTGGCTCAGGGGGGATTCCTCCCAGAGCAAAATAGGGCCCGCGGGATGCTGCCCCTGCCGCCCCTCGGCCACCACAGGGGGACACTCTTATGCCCGTAACCAGAGAAGCCCGATCCGAGGAGGGTGGAGAGCTGGCATCCCAAACAGCCCTGTGCCCTGTGCGGGGCACTGGGGTGGGGAGTGGGGGTGAGCCCCGGGGAGGGCTCCCGCTGCTCTTGGGAGCTAGTGAGGTGAGTGACCTTGGGAAGTTGTCTAGAGGCTCCTGTTTGTCACCTGGAAAGTGGGCCAGCCAGTACCACCGAGTTCCCAGGGGTGGGCTGCAGGAGTGAGCTGATGCTGTCACTGGTGCGCTATTACCTTTAAGACCTCCCCTCCCCCACCCAGAGGTACTGGCCCCCGCTGAGTGTTGGGGGTGGGGGGAGAGGTACCTGCTTGCTTGAGAGCAACTTGGGAGGACAATTCCTATCAGGGTACCTCCGGGGGGACCTGGGGGCTTTACTCCCTCCTCTTACCCAGATGGACTAACTCCTAGTACAGTACCCAACACACCATCCTCGTGCCTCTGTCCTTCCCCTCCTCATCCCCCCCCCCCCCCCCCCCCC
>NW_005312807.1:0-915 GCF_000412655.1 Myotis brandtii
GCTGTCCCTCTCCTTCCCCTCCTCCTCGCTCCCTCTCTTGCTCTCCTTTGCCATCTCTCCTTCCTCTGCCTGGTCTCCCCAGCTCTCTGCTCCCTCCCAGGTCCCACCCCTCAATGCCTGTCTCTCCGGGCCTTGCTCTCTGTCTGTCACTGCATCTGACTGCCTCCCGCTGTCACATCTGCTTTAACTCATTCTGTCTTGCCCCCGCTCTGTCTCAGTGTCTCCCTCTGTCTCTCTGCCACCTTCTGTCTCTGATTTCCTCTGTCTCACGCCCCCTCTCTCCAAGTCACCCAAGGCCCCGCTGGCTGCTGCGGGCCGTGCTCCAGCCCTTCCCCTCGCCTCCCTCCCTGGTCTTGCCCACCTCTGGTAACAATTACTCTGGGCTGGAATGGAATCCTCCAGTGCCCCAGACAGACCCGCAGGCAGCACATGGGGACCAGATGGCGACAGATTCCTCAAAAAACTAACCACTTTGGGCAAAGGAGCAGGGCCCCCCGGGGAGGCCACGCCAGCCAAAGAGCAAAGGCCCACAGTCCTGCCAAACCCCACCCAGGAGCCTCTTGGGCTGCTCTGGCCACTGGATCAGGAGGCACAGGGTGGTGGTGGTGCCCAGGGCATGACACCAGGAGCTGCCAAAGGCAGAGGAGCAGAGCTACCAGAATCAAGTGGTCCTGCTGCTAACTTCACAGGTCACAGGCAATATTCCCCTAGGCCCAGCTCCACCTCTCCTGGCTGTGTGACCTTGGGCAAGTCACTGAACCTCAGAAATAATAGTAGAACCTGTCACAAAGGGTTGATGGGAAAATTAATGAGTTAATACATATAATGTACTAGCACAGGGCCTTGCCAGAGCAAAGGTTCAATCAATGGTAAGTAATAAATAACCTATAATAATAAAAGTGTAATATGCTAATT
>NW_005312808.1:0-915 GCF_000412655.1 Myotis brandtii
TGTAAAACCATGCCCCTCATTAGCTGCTGTTCACACATTAACTTATTTAATGTTCTTAGTACCCTGCTAGGTGAGAATTAATATCCCACTTACTTGAGATGAGATTTCAAGTAATTTGCCCAATGCCATATAGCTACTAAGTGTTGCAATTAGAATTAAAACTCAGTAGACCCAATACCGAAGTCTTTATTCTATAGTGGTTCTCTCTTCAGCCATCACCTATGCCCTTCAAATACAAAAGAAAGCAAAGACCACTGGGCCTCTGTAGATGCTGGAAGGAAATGCAAGTTCAGAAAATTCCCAGCCTTTCTGCCAAAGCAGGGGGCACAGCACCTCTCTTTCCACATCACCCCACTCTGCCATCACCCCAGTCTTCATGTTATGGAAAATAAAGACTAGATTTTTTCCCCTATTACATCAATGGCACAACTATTTTAAAAACTGTCCCAATTCCAAATGGAAGTCATATAAACCAAAACTATAGGTGGTTGGTAAATAAGCCTTAATAAGGAATATTCTAATAAACAAGCAAGAGGAAAAATGTTTACCCTTTAGTTCAAATAAGTACAAATTAAAGCAACATTTATGAAGCATTCCAGAATAAGAATAATGTTGGGAAACAGCTCTCAACATTTCGAGCAGTTCCTGTGGAATTGGGATACTCATTTCCTGCTGGTGGCAATGGAAATTGTTACAACATTCTTAAAATGCAATGGGAAACTGGCAAGAATCATACAAATGTTCAGGAATCTTTTGATCCAGACAGTCAAGGAACTAAGAAAAATAAGTTATTCAACATCATAAAAAACTTCCATGCATAAGATATTTGTCAAAACCTGGAAACACCCTAAATGCAAAACAGTAGCAAAATGATTTAGTAAATTACAGTACATCAACATGATGGAAAACTATGTC
>NW_005312809.1:0-915 GCF_000412655.1 Myotis brandtii
TTGTTTCATCTACCTTGAATTTGGATTCTTCAGTCTGAGGGTGAGTTAAATTGGAAGCCTATCTGCTTGTTAACTGAGAATGTACAGGAATTGATGAGGGACAGGAATGTAGAGTCAGTGAGGAGAAACACCCCATCCCTGTAACCACTCATGGGCCGAGAAAATGGTATTGATATGAACGGATTTTCCTGATGGATGGTTGCGCTGTAGACATTGATTCTAGCAACAAAACACTCCATCGAAAACCCACCGAGGCTCACCTTGAACCATTATATTTATGACTCCTAGGATCGTGTTAGTTTTTCCCCAAAGAAAGAAAGAAAAGGTAAAAGAGACGAAATTGAAAAGAACATTTGTAAAAGAACTTACTTAAATTATAAGAGACTGAAAGCCAAGCTTAGTGGGTAATTGAAGAATTGCATTAAAAAGGGATCAATATCTTTCTGGAATTTGCTCTGTCCTCATTTTGTGAGTAGCTTTGCCAAAGGATGGTCACTCTGTCACGATCTTGCAAATTTCTCTTGGCATTATCCCCAAGGACAACATTTTTTCCTCTCTTCCATCCTTCGTGTTTTTCCTTTTAGCACAGCCTTGACTCACGAAGACATTTAGGAGCAGAGATGCTGGAAAGCAGGGGCTTGAAATGTCAGGTCCCTGTTCCTGCCTCTGGGATCCTGGCGTTGCCAGCGTGAGCAAACGTTTCCTCCTGCATCTTCACGCTGAGCCTCTGGAGAAGGTCAAACTCATAGAGGAAAGAGTGGAGGGAATGAACAGTTGATTAAAAAAAACCCTACTTTGTAAAAAGGCCCAAATTAAAGGCAAATTTCAACAGCATTAATGAAAACTGAAAGGGGGAAAAGAAGATACCACTATTCCCGCCTTCCTAACAGGTTGTCATTTTTCTGCCACCTCCTC
>NW_005312810.1:0-915 GCF_000412655.1 Myotis brandtii
AATTCCCTAGTTTGTAAATGGGGTGACAATGAAAATACCTACCTGATAGAGTTGTTGTAAGGATTGAAGAAGCTAGAATGTGTGCACCTCAGTCACTGGCAGGGAAGTGATAGGGCTGGCTGTGAGTGTCCTCGGTTGGATAACCTATAGAAGAGGCTTAGCCACATAACCCCCGGGAATGTGTGCCCATCCCGAGGGCTGCGAGGCGCAGCACTGATCCCTTGAGTAATGACTCTTCTGGGGCAGAAGCTTTTCTATAATGAAGTCAGCCGTATGTGGCTGGTGTTGGGAAGAAAGTCATCAATCACACAAAGCAAGGTTGGCATGTGGCATCTGGCCCAGCCTCATGCGCACTGTCCTCCTCCCTGGAAATCCACCACAGCCCAGAGCATGGAGGCAGCCTGCCTAGCGGAGGCATGGCCTGTAGCACACAGCGTCTGCTCTGAGCCTTCTGTGCCAGGGGTGACCCATGCCCTCCTGTCAGGGGACCAGGACTCATCTCAGTCACCAAACCTGTGGTTCTCAAACCAGTGTGTGCCAGAATCCCCCGGGGGGCTCTTCAAACTCGGATGGCTGAGCCCTACTCCCCGAGTTTCTGATTCAATTGGTCTGGGTGGGGCCCAAGAGTTTGCATTTCTACTAAGTTCCCAGGTAATACTGCTGGTCTGTGGGACCACAGTTCGAGAAGCACTGACCTACACTTCCATGGGACTGAGCATAAACCTTGCTATTTGTCCTTGGGCAAGTTTCTTCTCCTTCATAAAGTGGGCATACCAGACCCTACCTCAGGGGAGGTGCTGGAGACTGAATGAGAGAATGCACATGGTACCAAGTTCTGGGTGCCCAGGAAATGCTCAATCCATGTCAGCCCGTAGCATCCCCAATGCATGGTTGTCGAGGGCTTAGAGAAAAGTG
>NW_005312811.1:0-915 GCF_000412655.1 Myotis brandtii
CATGGTGATTGGCTAAAATATTTGGCTTTGAGAAGGTGCCTGGGAGTATATCAGGGAGATAAGATAGCAGAAATGATGCTTAGTGTTCATTTCAGAGGACCCGGTGGGTAAGCGGTAACATGTGTAACTTGTTTTGGCAGAATTCTTTTTTCTTGATATTGATTAGCTAGATTTAGCTTGTTTCTTGCCATTCTTATAAAGCATGCATTTTAACTTCCTTAGCAGAATAGGAATGAAAGGTTTTGCTTCTGTAGCCATCTTTCCTCTATTTTCCCACCTGTCTGAGACACTGCTCCTAAGCCCTTTTCCTTTCTGGGGTGACTTGGAAGGTACTGGATTGTACTGCTCTTAATATAGGTAAGAGGATATTATCTTCTGGTTATGTTTGTTCCTGCTAATCAGAGTGACAAAGAATCTGATATGCCCCTTCCTGCTATCCTATTTAAATTCTAAGTTCTGGCACCTAAAGAACTCTTTTAAAACAGCCTTGTGAGGGCCATGATGTTCACTCCTTTTCTGTGAGATTGTATTTTGATTTGAGGCTTTTGCTAGGCATGAGCACATACATACTTCAGTGCGGCATGTTATGGGCCCGATGGTTGAGATTTGTTTATATAACACAAAGGAGAACCGGAGCTGGAGGAAATGGGCATCTGAAACCTATAAATACAGATTGCTGTATGCATGCTGCAGCTTGAAGCATAAATATTTTGTGTTAAACACATTTAGAGCTAGGATGTTCACAGCTCACAGCACCTGAAAGTTGCTAGGGTTCATTTCCCTTTGGCACGCTCACCTGGGTTTGCTTTTCTGCATCCAGTTGGGCTGCAAAAGTCATCTTGAGACAGGTGAGCTGGAGGGGCATCCTGTGGGCTGCTCTCTATATCAGTGATGGCGAACCTTTTGAGCTCGGTG
>NW_005312812.1:0-915 GCF_000412655.1 Myotis brandtii
CATGTTGTCCTGGGGAGGGCATCACCACCGGAAAAGCTCACGTATTCTTGAATGGGTCTCTTAAAATAAAATAGGTAAACAACACGAATATAAGCATTCATTATAAAGAAATTATGAACTACTTAACCCTTTTTAAAAGTCTTATAATGCTGTAACTTGTTTGAAGGTTTAATTTGCACTTTAACAAACATAGCAGCATAGTTCCCATTTGCACCCTCTGAAACCTTTTTTATTTTAATATAGATTCCTTGCAGTTTGGAATACTGGGATGAACTCCAGAAGGTTTTTGTTGCATTTCGAGAATTTAGTCTGTCTGAAAGCAAAGTTTGTGAACTGCAGTTGCCAGATGTCAATCTTGTGAATGACCAGAAGACACTGGTATCCTCGGATCTTTGGAGAATTGTCTTGAACAGCAGTCAAAACGGAGCTGATGACCAAAGGTAACTCAGTGGAAATGGAATAGAGGCATTGTGCTGGGGAGGCCATCGTTGTCATCTTATCTGGTGACCCTTCACTTAGCGGCTAGCAGCTGTATCTGCCTCAATTACAGATGAACCAGGAAGCAGAGAGAGCTGGTGTTTCAAATATGTGTGCTAAAACTCCTGTTTTGCTCATACTAAGCCTTGACTAAGAACCTCTTCCTTAAATATAAAAAGTGCAAAAAACAAACTACCAAAAGAATCCAATCATCCTGAACCAAAAAATATAGAAAAAGAGCCATATATACCTCACAATTTGTATAATGATAACCTTAGGAAATTGGAGGGTGAGGGGAATGGATAAATAGATTGAATTGTTTCCTTCTAAAAAGATAACTCTTGGAAGTAGTTCCTTGTTAAGTGGTTTTTAGAATAACTATAAAAGACAAACCTCCAGACATTAGAAAAACTTGGCTAACCAAAATAATATACCCAA
>NW_005312813.1:0-915 GCF_000412655.1 Myotis brandtii
CTGGGTAGGAAAGTCAGTGCCCATTGAGAAGGAGTAGGGGCCGGGTGGGGACTGAGGTCTGGGAGTAGGGAGAGCTGGTCCCTTCCATTTGTATCCTCAGTAGGCCCATTGTGGGGGCCAAGTGGATTGTCTGTGAACGTACGATGGTTCTGCTGAGCTCAGAAAAGCCCACCTGGCTAAACCCTGGCCAATGTGGTTGTTCTCCTGCTGCCAAGAGCCAGAGGAGCTGGCCTGCATGGGAGCCTTACCCAGAAAGCACTGCTTCCTGAGTTTATGAGGTTGTGGTAGGAGGGGAGGGGGGTGCTTAAAGGAAGGCCTACCACCCCTTCCCAGTCAAATCTAGTTTCCTGCGCCCTGTGGAGCTATCAGGCACTTGCTGGAGATCTGTGGTAGAGTTTCTTCTCCCACTGGACCTTGGAGTTTGTCCACAACAGTTACAGGGCTGTGAGGTTCCGTAAGAGGTCATCCTATCCATCTAAACCACCTGCACATTCAGGAGAACCTAGGAGAGTGCATGTCATAGTGGAAAGAACATGGACTTTGGAACCAGAAAGACCTGCTTGAGTTTTACCAAAGTTAACCAAACTTTTCTGAGCCTCAGTGTACTCGTTCCCTTGAACAGGACCAGGCACTGTCCTGGGCACTGGGGGGTTAAGTAAATAAAGTAGAATCTTTCCTTAAGGAAGCATAAGCATCAGTAAAAAAAGGCAACTCAGCGCCATCATTGCTATCGTAGATGTCTGTACAGGTAAACAGTGGGGTGGGAAGGAGGAAGTGGCCATTAGAAGAGGCCTCTGAGAGGATGTGACCCTTGTTCTCTATAAATGGGCCTTATTCTGTCCTCTCAGAATTTAAGAAGATGAAATCAAAGAAGGACGTACACCCAACTAACCCACTCCAGCATCCTCTGGGAAG
>NW_005312814.1:0-915 GCF_000412655.1 Myotis brandtii
ACACCTGGCTGGGCAGTCTTTGATTTTCTTAAATAAACATTTTGTCATTTAAAAAATATTGATACTCTATACGTTTCATTAAGTTATATCTATGTATGTGCATGTTATCTGTTAGTGTATAGAAATGTGATTGTGTGCTGATTTTGTATTCTGCAACTTTTAAAACTCATTTATTATTTCTAGGAGTTTACTTATAGGTTGTTTGGGATTTTCTATGCTGGAAGTCATATCATCAATAAATTAGGGCAATTTTATTTCATCTTTTCTAATCTTTAGTGCCTTTATTTCCTTGCCTTACTGCAATGCTTTTACTCACTCATATATCATATTTTGTTTCTGAGTCTATGACTCAAATATACAAGGTTAAAAAAGAAGCATTACTGATCAGTACATATTTTTAAATGTACAATTTCCATGGTTTCCATTAATGTAGATTTAATAAAGGCAATTGATATGTATATTTAAATTATAAAAGTAATACCTGTTTTATATAAAATTCAGATAAACCCAGGGAAAAGAAAATACAAAACATCTCTATTCCCACTATCAAGAGATAACCAATATTAGCCTTTAATTATACAGTGAAATTAAAACTATTATCCAAAGGAATGTTTTAAAACTAGTGAAATAATGGAATTGGGCATTCTTCCAAAGTTGATTGACTACTTTTATTTTCTGGGTTTTGAATTGTCTGTTTCCATTCTTTTTCAAGTGTGATATAGTAAAGGACCAATGTTTGAGAAGCGGTTTTAAAACTGGTCTCTCCTATAATGCACAGATTATCAACAGGAAAAGTATTCAAAGGCAGGCAAATCCAGGAGCTTCAGTTATTTTGAAGTAACTGTAGAGGGATTTGAGCTCCCCATATAAACAACCCTTCCTCCTTGTATCTTAAACATCTTTCCACCCTGCGGA
>NW_005312815.1:0-915 GCF_000412655.1 Myotis brandtii
CCTCTCTGAAATCAATAAAAATATATGTTTTTAAAGTCAAGCATGGAGTTGATCTTTAGGGGGCAGATACTCTTAATATAAGTAGTCATGTCAGGGGTAGAAATACCTTTTGGATGGACTTGGTGAAGGTGATACTGGAGGAGGTTTAAACTTACAGTATTAAATTGCCTGGGTAGAGAGATTTATTGGAAATGCAGCCAGTGGCAACGTGGGTTGGATTGTAGAATAGATGTTCAAGAACTTTGATTCTTTCTAACTTCATGTCATTGCTTTATATCACAGATTTGGCTGCAGGTTTGCAGGATTTGGGTTTAGATACAAACGTGGTTGATCTTTAAACACCTCGGTTCAGAAAACAAACCAGATTGGTTTCCGTTTTATTTTCGGTTTTTAAGATGGCTCAATTTGATTCTTCATTTTATAGAAGCCACATAGGGTAGGAGGGAAGTGGGCAGGAACATGTTAAAACCCAGCTTTGCACTCGTTAGTTATGAGCTCTTCGTCAAGTTACTTACTAGCCCCATGTCTCCACTTCCTCTTCGTCAGAAAGGGCTTCCTATTAAATAACTTGTGGTGAGGAAGCAATGAGTTAGTCCTGTGATGTACTTGGAACAGTGCCTGGCACCTGAGAAGAACACAATGTTGTTATGGTTTCTAAAAAGAAAATACCAGATAATGTGAAACTAGATAAATAGAACTCAATTTGATTTTGTTTCCTTGGAGTTAAATGAGAACTCAACACCACAATTCCATGTTTTACTCACACTTCCTTATCAGAAATAAAGTGAGGTCAAGCAGGGCTCTCTAAGCACGATGTCCTCCGGGTTCATCCATGTTGTCACAGATGGCATGATTTCCTTCTTTTTAAAGCGCAGTAATATTTCATTGTAATATTTCCATGTTCTTTATTTACTT
>NW_005312816.1:0-916 GCF_000412655.1 Myotis brandtii
TACTCTCTTAGCAAATTTCAATTATACAAAACAGTATTATCATATAGGCACCACATTGTATATACATTAGATCTTCAGACTTTATTTATCTTCTAATTCAAAGGGTACAAAGTTTGTATCTTTTTACCAGCCTCTCCTTATCCGCCACCCCCACCCCCAGCCTCTGGCAACCACCACTCTCTACTCTCTGTTTCTAGGAGTTTGACTAACGTGATATTATGCAACCATACAGCGTTTGTTTGGCTTTTATTTTACTTAGCATTATGCCCTCGGGGTTTATCCATGTTGCTGCAAATGGCAGTATTTCCTTCTTTGTAAGGAAATATATCACATTTTCTTGATTCATTCACCTGTTGATGGACACTTCGGTTGAATCCATACCTTGGCTACTGTGAATGGTACTGCAATGACCATGGGAGTGCAGCTCTCTCTTCCAAATAGTGGTGTCCTTACCTTTGTATATACGCCCAGAAGTGGAATTGCTGATGGCTTTTTTCTTTACCTTAATGTTTTGAACTGGAGGAATAGTTTCATCAAAAAAAACGACTTTTATGAAATTGGGGAGAAAAAAAAATAAGCAACATCTGTTTTTAGAAAAATCAAAGAGATATCTGACCCTATTTTTTTAAAAAAAAATCCATGGGAAAATATTCATATTTACATAATATGATGGATAATTTCACTTTCCAACAATCATTCAGGGACTTTTTCATTTTGGATAGAAAAGCCAAAAATATTACTAGCAGTTTCCTTATCAAGAAAGATACTTCTAAAAAATGAATTAAAAGTGGTAAACTCCATAAAGAAATCCTAGGCCAGAAAGAATGTGAATTTACCACATGCAGCGTAGAGGACTGAAGAAAAATCAAATTCTGATTGCAATGGGCACACTGAAAGCTGTGAAGTCAGCAGTTAA
>NW_005312817.1:0-916 GCF_000412655.1 Myotis brandtii
GGTGAGTGGGTGGCACCAGGCCAAGGTGGGTGGGAGCAGGACGCAATCACCCTGCCAATCACCCCACAGATGGTGAGCACCGGTGGCGGTGGGGAGTGGGGCCGCCCCCCGGCTCCCAGGCACAAAGGGAGCCAGGCAGGGGCCCGATGATTCAGGTGGAGGGGGGTGCATGGGGGCCTAGGGGCCCAGAGGTCAGCTGGGCCCTGACCTTCCATGCCAGATGCTCATGGTTCGATTGCCGGCCAGGCCTAGGGACCACACTCATGCACGGTTTTCATACACCGGGCCTCTAGTATATTATATAATATATGAATGATATCTCAGTAAAACTGTTAAAAATAAATAGGATTTCAAACTCCTTCCATACAGCAGGGTATGGTCATTCTAAATTGGAGATGGCACGAGCAATGCAGAACAGAGTTGAGAAAGGTCAGGACCTTTGGGGAAATAGTGAATAAAACAGTTTAATGACTACCACTAATGTGGTAGGTAGAATTCTAAGATGGTCTCCAAGAGTCCCTAGCCCTAGTGTGCAATATTAATCCTTATTTTAACAAACATGAATCAAGACATTGCTGCAGAGGGATTTTTTAAGATGTAATTTGAGCCCCTAATTAGTCAGCTTTCAGTTAATCAAAAGAAAGATTATCCTGGGTACACCTGACCTAGTCAGGTCAGTCCTTAAAAGAAGTCAGAGAGATTCTAAGCAGCAGTGATTTCTCACCTGCCACCTTGCAGAACTCTACAAGGGTGCTGTGAACTGCCTGTGGCGACAGTTCGTGTTACAGAGACCTGACAGTGACCTCTATGATATGACAGCAGTCCCTGACTGACAGCCAGCAAGGAAACGAGGGCTTCAGTCCTACATTTGCAAAGAACTCCATTCCAACAACCACCAGTGAGCTTAGGAGAGGAC
>NW_005312818.1:0-916 GCF_000412655.1 Myotis brandtii
TTTTTTTCATTTTCAACATTAATTCTCTTTTTTAGAATCATGAGTTTATAATGGCCATATGCCATCTTATCATTCGAAATATAAAAGAAAAACAAATATATCTAAATAAAAGCTTAGCACTCTACCCATCTTTGTCTTATCCACCTCCATTCTCTGCCTTTTCACCTATTACCAGCTGACCTTTATCCCTGTCTCCTGATATTGTAATATTCATGGGTAAGGTCCATGAGTTAAACTTTCATATGAAGGCAGAAATTTCAACAAAAAGGGTAGAATCACTCACAACAGTGTACTTCAGTGGGTGGGGAACAATTTTTCCAGACTCCTAATATTTCCTTCATGTGAAGGGAATGTCAGTAGAGAAGGAGGAGGAACTGAACCTGCAGCTGTACCTTTAGAGAGAGAAACTGAGCATATGGAGACTTTTTGGACTTCTTCCTGAAAGTCAAGCTGCCAACAGAGAGCTCTGCTCCTCTAAGGTGTATGACCTTCAAGCTGTACACAGAGAAGCATATGTTGGTCAGCAATGCTTGCCTGATTCAGGGAACAAGTTGATGTGTGCTTTATGATAAAAAGCTAATGCTATTTTGAGCTAAGTCAGATTCTCCAATATCACCTTTATCAGTTTAAAATTAACTTTGAGCCTCATTTATCAATTGGTGGAAAACTTCAGTGGAATTTATTGAGCCTCCTCAAATTCAATACTTTTCTCTCTCATGCATTTCTCCCTAACCTTGGACCTCCCCCAACCCCTCCCTATTCTGGAGTTCAGAACTAGGAGTCAAAGACTATCTTCATTTGTATTCAGAGAACACCTAGTTAAAGATTTAATCCTCCAAAATGAGATTATGTTACAGTTCAGAACCAAATTCTCACTCACTACTCCCCTCCCCTTCAAAACTCATAAATATCCCAA
>NW_005312819.1:0-916 GCF_000412655.1 Myotis brandtii
ATATACAATCATTCAAATAATTTGGATGCTGCATTTTGGCAAGGCAGATGCTTTTTTGATTTGGAACACAGCATCTTAGGGTACTTCCCCTGTTTTCCTTTTTGTTTCTAGATAGGGAATTCTTTTCTCAAATCTCCTTCTGTTGCTTTCTGTGTAGTTATGTGTAAAAAAGAGTTGTATACCCTTAAATTGGCTAGGACATCCTTTGAAGCCTTACTTTTTGTGACAATATGGTCAGACTTTTTAGGGATAACAGATGATAGCTGAACTATTTTGTTATTGCCAAATAGAAATTGCTGATTCCCTATTCCTTGATAGAAAAATCATTACCCCTCAATCTGTGCTTCACTTCAAGTCACCCAGTTTTGTGTATGTTTGTCTTAAGGTGGATTTGTTCATTGTAAACCTCATTGCTTATACTAATTTTTGTTGTCTTTAGGGCTATTGGCTGCAAATGAGTGAAACCCATTCAAAGTAGCTCAAATAAAAGAGGAGAAAGTATTATAAACGTACAAAGATATTTTATGAAAACCTAACACAAAAATTATATTAGGCTTTAGGAAGAACTAAAACATGAACCTAACAAACATCTTCTTCATTTCAACTAAGTTGATCTCTCATTTCTGTGTCTATTTCATTTATTTTTTCTCTACAGATGAGAATTGTTTGGCCACAGTGCCAGTTCTGGCATTAACGTATCTTCAGCTATAGTCTGTGTCCAAATTCCAGCCCACAGATGAGAAGATCTGATTGGTCAAATGGAGATAATTATGCTTTCATGTTCAATCAGGCTCAGGCTGACATAAGGCCACATAGGACAGAGAGGTGTATAGCCATAGGAACCCCAGTAGGGGGAAGAGGGCTGGCAGAATTTGGAATAGGGGATCATGGTCTGATAGACATCCAAAACGTAATC
>NW_005312820.1:0-916 GCF_000412655.1 Myotis brandtii
AAAAATCCTTCAGGGGTCCGATTTCACGTCGATGCAGACTGACCGACAATTAGATACCAGGGCTTTGCTAAATTCAGTGTTATTGTTGCTATCCTCAATGATAGATAGGCTTTGAGCTCAAATGACCCCGGTTTCACTTAGGGACCGAGGTGGCTGGCAGATGTTAAGTCTCCCTGAGCTTGGGATATGTATGCATGGACTTGGTTTTTAGCATAAAATTACTCGCCGAGTAGGATTGCCAGGAAGATGTACCGTGGCCTTCATCTCCTGCTGTCCTCACACCTGCCCTCAAGACTGAGACGCAAGATGCCAGGTAGAGTCTGCCTGTGTGCCTGGGCGTGGTCCTAACTCTCCGTGTCTCTTTCTCTAATCAGAAGAAGGTCGCCAGCCCTGGCTCTGTGGAGAGTCCTTCACCCTGGCCGACGTCTCGCTTGCTGTCACCCTGCATCGCCTGAAGTTCTTGGGGTTTGCGAGGAGAAACTGGGGAAATGGAAAGCGACCCAACTTGGAAACCTATTACGAGCGTGTCTTGAAGAGGAAAACATTTAACAAGGTTTTAGGGCATGTCAACAATATCTTAATCTCCGCGGTGCTGCCCACAGCACTCCGGGTGGCCAGGAAGAGGGCCCCCAAAGTTCTTGGCACCACCCTTGTGGTTGGTTTGCTCGCAGGGGTGGGTTATTTTGCTTTCATGCTGTTCAGAAAGAGATTTGGAAACCTGGTATTAATAATTAGACCCAGACCAAGTTATTTCTAGGCTTGCGGGGATCCGGTGGTGGCAACTCACCCTACCATTTAGCTCAGCCTTGTCCACCCTGCCAGGCCCAGGGAAGAATGACCCTGGGCAACCAGCACAAACCATATCTTACTTTACTCTTTGGGTAGTTGATGTCAGGGAGGTGGCAATGAACATGAC
>NW_005312821.1:0-916 GCF_000412655.1 Myotis brandtii
CATGTGGCTCGCGAGCCGCGGTTTGCTGACCACGGGCTAGGGTCACAATTGGCAGTGGTGACAGCCAGGCCCCTGCAGCCACAGCACACCAGGACACACCAGTGAGTCCCTCTGTCCATTCAGAAGGAGCCGGAGAAGCTTAGGGCTGAGGGGAGCCAGGTAGCAACAGAAAAGGGCAGAACACTGGCAAAGACTTCAGCAGAGAGCATGCTGTGACCTCTGGCCATGTCACCTGAGACCTTTTAGCCCTTTTCTTTTGTCTTCCTCCCTGACCTAGGTCCCCCTCATCTCTTTCCTCCCCATATCCTGCTGCTCCCCTCCTTACCCCCTTCCTGCTGCCAGTTTTCTCTTTACACATCTCTGTCCTGCTTCCCTCACATTTAAATTGTTCATCATAGAGACCCTAACCTACATTTATTTTTTCGCAATTTAAGACTACTGGTTGTGGAGGAACTGAATCATTATTTTGTATTTATATCAGGCAGTTCTTAAAGAATAGGTAAGATTCGTGATATGGCTGCCCCACGGTAAATGTCCAATCAGCAGCGGCTGCTGTTAGCTTGATTACTAGTAAGAGGGAGGGCAGAATAAAAATCCTGGGCTGGAAGAAGCTATTGCAATTCGAGCATAAAAATAATCTGAGCTCTCTTTTCACCTGGGCACATTGCACCGCTCTCACAGTCTAAAGCAGAAAATCACTATAAATTCACCCCCCACCCTCCCCCACCAGATGGGAGCTCTGAGCAGAACTGGTGTCATTTAAGCCTGACCTTGAGCCTGACTGAGCCTCATCTTGCTTTCTCAGCAGGACTTATTTATTGATTCAGCACAAACCATCCTTCTTGCCCAGTAACCTGTCCCCTAAAAGGCGGTCTGGGTTCGCTCCAAGGACCACCGTTAGCTTGGAGCACTGAGT
>NW_005312822.1:0-916 GCF_000412655.1 Myotis brandtii
TAGGATGCAAAGAGGAACATCTGGGGCTTCATTGTGTCTTGGGATCAGGAATGTGAAGGCGAGAAGGGCTGGGTCTACCTTTTAGTTCCTCCACCTCAGCCGGCTCCTTGTCTCTCTGACTTTGGATTATAATCATAGTGACACCGTCACTGCTACAGAGGGGACAGGCCCAATAATGCCACTTCCTGGGGGTTCACTGTGAGGCCCCCTTTCCTAGGAGCGCAGACCCAGAACTGACAGGAAATGTAAGCTCTGAGCCACGATTCTCTCCTTTTACACCTGGAGCCACTGAGGTCCAACTCAGCACCTCCACAGGTGCCTGAACCCCCACATGACTCAACCCCTGTTCCCCATAGAGACACCACCACCTCCCCACAGAGACCCTCACTTACCCGTCTGTTGGCCCAATGCTGTGGTGGGTAGGGGAGGATCCTCAGAGCCTCCTGGGGATCAGAATGAAGTGTGAGGGTTTGGTGCTGCTATTTCCCCACTTGAGCCCGGCTTCTCCTCCTCAGCTTGAGCCCCAACGTCTCCCTCTGCCATGACCACCCCTCCTGTCCTCGCCCTCACTTACCCCTCTGCAGGCCTGACCCTATGGCTGGGAAGGAGGGAGTCCTTGAACCCCTGGCCCTGGTGGTTCCGTAAAATCCCTCCCTGAGTCCCAGCTCTCCTAGGACTCAGCCTGTTTGTCCTTGAGATCTGAGGTCTCTTCGGACTCCTGGGACTCTCTGCCTGGTCTGAACTCAGAGTTGGGCCTCTAAGGTCCCTCAGAGCAAAAACCCCCAGTAACTCATGAGCTGTGGACAGGGGCACTGTGGGTAGGGGGCGGGGTTCATAGAGGGTCCAGCATGAGGACAGAAGGAGGGGAAGACCTGGGTGGACTCTGGGCCCCCCAAAACTCAGGCTTTTCTCCTAC
>NW_005312823.1:0-916 GCF_000412655.1 Myotis brandtii
TTTATTTAAGCTGGAGTGCAATTGCATATGGAGGACTGGAAGGAGACTTGAGTAGAGGGGTAGGCAGGGATCAGCTTATAATAAGCTTCAGAACATAAGGCATGGAGTTTAAATTTTACAATAAAAGCTAAAAAGAACAAATGTAAACACACTACCTATGGGGTCCTTCATAGATTTATCTATTTTTGGTTAAAGGACTGTGGACCCCTGATATATTTAAAAAGCCAGAGAGAGAAAACTTGTCAATTAAATGCAAAGATATGTCTGTGCTTGAGGTTTCCTATTGTGATCAGCTTTTGGATAATTAACCTGTAAGAAATATTCGAACTTTCCATTTTTCTCGCCGTATGTTTGGCCACCTCTATGAACTGACAGTACTCTAATTAGAAGTACTAACACTAGCTGATGCAATTAATGTAGAAGGACAATGAGGAGGCCCGAGTTCCAGCTTCATTCTTGTTAATAATTAGCTACAATATGGATTAAGTGAGCATATAAATCAGATACCATTGCAGGTATTTATATACACTTTTATTTTAAACTTACCACTATCTGTACCTGTCTGTACCCAGGTGTACCTGATTCAGAATCTTTCTACCCCTTCCTCATCCCATCCCTAGTCAGTCTTAATTACATCTTCTATAAAGTCAGAAGCTTTGTGGTTCTCTGGTACCCAAATCAGCAATACCTAAGAACATGTTAGATATACACTTCCTTGGGCCACATTTTAGACCTATATTGCTGGAAGTGGTTCCAGCAATCATGTTTTTCAACCCTGACAAAGATCTGGTGATTAGAATCATTTTAAAGATCTGAAAAATACTGATACTTCAGCAACCTCCCAAAAGATTGTGATTTCGATACTGTGTGTGTGTGTAGTTTTCCAGGGATTCTAAACCTGCATTTAAGTCCAGTA
>NW_005312824.1:0-916 GCF_000412655.1 Myotis brandtii
AGAATGAATTAAAGTCGTAAGTCAAGGCCCCACTGTATATTGCAGAGATGTTTTGCATTCTCTTCTGCAGGCTAAATCTTTGGTATCTGTTGCAAATTTACACTCACAGCCACGTGTCAAAGACTCAGTAGCCACACGCGGCCTGTGGCCCCCACACTGGACAGCAGCACAGCCTCAGTTCATCAACAAACCTTCCAGGCCACTTCATCTACAAACCTCATGCTAAGGTAAGCTCCAGGAGTGAGATCCCCGTAAGTCGGGTTGATCCCTTGGGCGATGCTGAAATGTCCCCAAGTTTGTCAGGGAGATCAGAGAGCTGAGTCTGGGAGGCACCCTGCAGGTCCCGGCAAGGCTCGCCTGCACCGACAGCTATCCTCCAGGGAGGCTGCCACTTATTTATTTTACTTCTGCTTGTTGCCACCAATGCTCAGATTCTTGAGAAATAACCTGGTACATAACAACAGCTTGTTTTGGGAATTGTATCACCAAGTCAGCAAATCCTAAGTCACAGAGGAGACAGACTATGGACCGGGAGAGGGTATCAGAGGGTGACTAAGGAGCAGAGGCTCAGCAAAGCCTCTCACTCTCCATGCCCCAGCCCAGCCCCACCCCCACCCCAAGGGGTAGGAGCCCCATCTCTTTGTTGGCTCTTCCTTCACTCATCAACAATGCCCCAGTCTGCCCCAGACACAGTGCTGATTACTGGGGATACCAAAATAGGCTTCGAAGTATAGTCACAGTGACACATTGCCAATTTGCCTGACATACCATCATGTGTCCACCCTACCCTTGAGCGTTAATTTCTATTGCTGTGAAATAAATGGTCATATATTTTTCAGCTCAAAGCAGACCTTTATTACCTCACAGTTTCCATGAGTCAGAGGTCTGGGTAAGAGTGGGGTGGGACCTCTGCTTA
>NW_005312825.1:0-916 GCF_000412655.1 Myotis brandtii
TTTCAAAGAATCATTCTGCAGGGCGGAATTAAACCTTAAAATGATGAGCCATACCTTGAAACTTATTTCCAGAAATCCAGGATCAATGATATCTGCAAAGAGCACCAAACAGACCACGAGATAAAATGCAGGAGTTTACTCAACTAGGAGACAGCTCCTTCCAGGGAAACCGAATTTGGTCACTGAAACATCCGTAGGAACAGCTGTCTCTCACCCCAGCCCGAGGTGGTTAATGTCATCACACCTTAGGCTTTGTGAGGTCTGAGGTCCGAGTCGACCATCTACACAAGTGAATCTGCTGACCGCCTGCAAAAATGAACACGTAAGAGGCCACAGGCAGACTGTTAGCGGTGAGCCCCATCTCAGTCTCCTGCTAGGTGAACAAATTTCAAGAATGCCAAGTGGACAAAACCTAAAAGAATGCCCAGTGAGAAATTACAACATGCAGCTTGTACATCCAGCACCGCGAGACCTCACTGTCAGAATGGACGCATCCAAACTGCTGTTCATGTTTTCCTTCATGAAGTAAAAGGTTTTAATCCAGTCCCTGTTCAGCACTCACTATGAATTTTCAGTGACTATCAATCCTCATGTCTGTACCACTATCCTTTACATACCTCCTAAAGTTTGTCATGTCTTCTACTGCGCGCAGAAACCTAACTGGACTTCCACATTTTGAAATTATTCAAGAATGTGTAATGCACCCTACAGATGTTTACAGGATGTCCTTTCGAGAATAAGAAAGTTATACAAGGTGTCATTTAATGGCGACAATAAAATGTGTGCGTGCTCACCCATTTTCAGAACCACCCATTCGTTGGTTGGCTGAAAATTCCAAGTGCTGGCTGCCGACTCTGTTTACGCCATTCCGGTTTTAGTGAATTTTCTAACTAATGAGATTTGTCGAGCCATCCAG
>NW_005312826.1:0-916 GCF_000412655.1 Myotis brandtii
AGACACACATAGACCCCACCTTCACAGAGCTAATGTTCAGTGAGGGCATAGCCGTGACTTTTAAGAAACTATTTACAACACAATATAGAAATTGCTTAATGGAGGTTTTCACGGGGTGTAAAAGGAGCATGGAAGAATCATGGGGGTAGTTATGGGGAAGGTCAAGAACAGGAGGTAACAAAGTGCTGAGGCTTGAAGGTTGAAGAAAGTTTTTGAGACTACTAGGATATTCCTGATAAAGAAACAACATATCATGGAGATATGCCAGAATACAGTATGCTCATGAAATGAATACATGCACACACACACAGCATTCTCTTCAGGATGGCTGTGGTATAGTGTGTGGAGAGGTGAACAGAATGTCAGGAGCCAATCTCAAAACTCCTTGTATGCTAGGACACTCGACTTTAGACAACAAAATTCTTGAGTAGGCAATAATGTGATAGAAGTGGAGAAGATAGAGAGAGATCAGCAATTATGATAATCCATCACCTAGTCCAGTTCCTCAGGGGGCCATGCCTGTCAACATGATAAATAGCATCTAGTAGCCATTCAATAAACAGCTGATGAACTGAATGAAACTGAATTGCTCTAGTGTAGTGGCAAGTCATGGTGGAGAGAGGAGAAAGATGAAAAAGCTGCTCAGAGGTAAAATAGACAAGACTTTGAATTTAAATGCATGAGTGAAAGAACTGAGAATGGAAAGTCTAAGATTATCCCAAGCTGTCCAGGTGTAGATGAATGGTGGTATCATCACAAGATAATGACTGGAAGAGTTTTACACAAGAAAGAATCCAATCTTGAACAAGTTCCATTTGAGATGAGACATGAAATAAGGATTGGGGGCTCAGAAGATTTGGACTGAGGTACAGATTTGAAAATCAAATAGTGTATAGTGTTGGTGTATAGTGTTGGT
>NW_005312827.1:0-916 GCF_000412655.1 Myotis brandtii
GGCTGTCGCTTCCTTTAGTCTGGCCCTTGTTCAGAAGGGCATTTCAAGACTCCATCTTAGAGCAGTCATGCTACCTTGCTGATTCATATTGAGCATGTGGTCCTCTCAAACCCCCAGCTCTTTTTCATGTAAACCATGGAAGCCAGGGCTTTCCCTTTGCTATGCTACAATTCTATAGTTGGGTTTGTTCTGTTTTGGGGGGCTGGGGGATGAGGCTTGTGTCCTAATTGCAAATAAACACTTAGCCTTGTTAAATGTTATATGTTGGATTGGGGTGAGTGTTCCAGCCTGCTGAGATTGTTTTGACTAGGATTCCATCATCAGTGACAAAGCTTCCCAACTGGTCTACCAAATGCACCAGGTTACAGATGTGCCAGGATGTTCATTCCCTCGCTTCTCTGCTTGATGGAATGAAGTTTGGGGCTCTGAACCCACATTAGCAGCTTCCGACCCTGGCAGCCATATCATTTTCTGAGTATTCCTATTTCAAGTCTCCATAGTTATGGTAACATAGGGAAACTAATTGTTTTATAACATAAAAGTATTTACAAACAAAATGCTCATTTTCAAAATTGGTCCCCACTTAAACATCTCCGCTTGCTTAATCTTAGTCTATAGTCTCATCCATCAAGTCACATTTTTATTGCTTGTTCTCTCCAATATTTAGGATTTCTCCACAATAAACTATAAATGCAATGCAATTTTGTTTTAGGGGTAACTCTAGATTTTGCAAAAGATGCAGAATTTTATGAAGTTGATGAAAGTGATGTTAGAAACCTGTTTGAATAACAAGTAAAGCCACTGTCCATTGGAAAGGTTACCAACTGAATGGGAGAAAGTTCACATGGACACTGCCCAATAATTAAAATCCAATGATAAGAATATATATATATATATATATATATAGAGAGAGAGA
>NW_005312828.1:0-916 GCF_000412655.1 Myotis brandtii
GTTTTTTATCATATGTAGTTGAATCTGATACTGACCAACTTGTCCATAATCACAAGTTCATGCTAGAGTCAGTCCCAGTATCCAGGCCTCCTCTCTCCGTGTCTCAAGTTCTTTCTGGCACCAGGCCTAAGTCACTGTAGGATGGCCTAAAAACGCCACCCTCACCAGATCCTGCAGATGTCCTTCAAATGTCAACCCAAAGCCATTAAACAGACTCAGAGAATCTTGACCTTTTTAAAAAAACAATCAAAGTGAGGAATGATCCCTGACCTTTGCTCAAAACCCCAGGTTGGTGGGGATCACAGACCCAACCTCGGACTGAATGCAATTCTAACAGCCCAGGAAATGTACACTCACATTTTTGGTGGCTCCTCCATTTCAACAGTCAAGCATTTATTCTTCCATAAAGTGGAGCATCGGGGGTCGGGTCTTACCTCCACCAGGGAATGCCAGTGTGCGATGGGCTTCCGAGGGTAGGACAACATTTCACTCCAGTGGTCTCTGCCCAGCCTCTCAGCTGTGTTGCCTACTTGACACACGCCGATGATCTCATTGTGACCTATACTGTGAAAACAGCCCACAATAGATTTTTCTTAAAAATGTGGTATGTGAGAATAATAGCCACTCAATTAAACCAATAAGGGAATCAGGGGAGGAGTGGTTCTTTTCATTCCCTAATTTAAAATTCAATGCCAAGTTGAACAGAGAACAGGACTTGGGATCCATTATCATACTCAGTGGCACAGAGAGGAAGAGCAGAGTCTGGCCCTCCCACACCCAGGCTTTTGTAGCATGAACGTGTTACGTGGCCTGGCTTAGCTTGTTCTCAAGAACCCCATGTTTGAGGAGCTCCCTGAGGCACGCTAAGGATGCCACCCCTGTCTGGTTTTAGGTTGAACTCCAGGCCTCCAAATCC
>NW_005312829.1:0-916 GCF_000412655.1 Myotis brandtii
ACCTTTTTGGTGTACAGGACAACACTCAACCAACTGAACCACTAGGCCAGGCAATATTCTCAATTTTGTTCTGGGAACAATAAGTGACTACAATAGCATCTCATCTGACCATCAATATCAAGCTGTCAAATAATCTGGTCTACCAATCTACAGATCCTCCTTCTGCCATTTGAAACTAAAAGAGCCCTTGCCTGTATCTTCATTCTGACCCTATCTCTACAGTTCTCCATGGTTCTTCAGGTACCTCTTTTGGAAGTAATCTTGGTACCCTGAAATGAATTCAAGTTTCTTCTCTCTAAGGAATTACATTTAAGTATTCCCCTTAAGGTCTCTTCATTCATCTTTGACTTTAGTATCCCACCAATAATCATTCCAACCACTTCTATGTGAAGCCATTCTTTTGATAGAAAAAACAGACACAGCTGCCTCTGGACTGGAGCAGGAGGAAAAAGATACAATTTTGGGGGCAAATCCGTAGGGCCTGAAACTGTTTTCTTCCTTTTCCTACTCAGCATATCAAGAACTCTCAGCAGCTCATAAATAAATATAAACTCCTGAAAATCCCTAGAAAGGTCACATTTAACCATAAACCATTAACACTATTCTTTTTCTTCTTTTAATTTTCACTGCACATATCATTTGTACCACACTCAGCATTTTGTTGATCATCTATGCTTATTTTTCCAGGGCTGTATTCATCTCACTTTGATTAGCCATGTCCACCAATGATAGAGTTATATTTAACCAGTAAGATAAGAATATCCTAAAATGCATACTTCAGATGTCTTCTAAGCATGTAGCTAAACAGTATAATTTTGTTTGAAATAATGAGATCACAACTTCTTTCTTTTCCTTGAAAAATGAATGAACATGATTATATCATACTAGAAGCCCGATGCATGAAATTCGTGCAAGA
>NW_005312830.1:0-916 GCF_000412655.1 Myotis brandtii
ATTACATAGTTCCTGGATAATTCATATAATTCTATTAATAATTTCAAGAGGCTAAGCAACTTTTCATCTTTACGGTTCTCAAGTAAAAATATGTTATTGCAACAAGTCTTTTCTTCTTACAAAGCCAAATTTACATATGCTAGAATTCCACAATTAAAAATCCCCAAAGACCAACTTTGCAATGGTCTATTCTAAATTGCCAGGCATGGTTTTGCATTCTTAAATTTTAAAGTAGATAAAATTTCACATTTGCATACATTAACACATTACTCAGGGATTGACTTTCTGATTTTTGTGATCAGGCATAGGATTTTGTAAGACCAAAATTGAATATGCAAATTACAAGAGGTTAGGTGGGTAATATTTTGAAAACACACCTAGAGTGCTCTAATAATTGGAATTGCTGGCTTTGATGTTGAGCTCTACATAACATTGTTTGTCTTTTACTGAAGTAGATAAGCTTCAGTGAAATGATGGATTATTATTAGACCCAGTGAGTTATAAATATTTTAATTTAATTTCATAATATAGTCCTAAAATGCAAATATTAGTTTGTTCTACACCCCTTGTAATTATATCATATCTTTAATAAACTGTTTTTTTAAAGTTACTATAATAAAAGTAAATGCTGGGGAAATAAATATGAAATGGGAAATTTGGAATAGGAAGTGAAGATGTTCAATCCAATTTCAAGATTTGAGAAACTGGTCAGTGTTTAATAGTCTCACCCCCCAGTATTGTGGCTATTGGCATATGAAATAAATTTGACAACAAAGTGGACAGTCTGTAAGAAATGGATAAGTTCCTAGAAGCATACAGTCTTTTATGACTGAGTCCAGAAGAAACAACAAATCTGAATAGACACATACCTACTAACTAAATAGAATCAGTAATAAAAAATTATTTAATTTAAAAA
>NW_005312831.1:0-916 GCF_000412655.1 Myotis brandtii
AAAAAAATTATTTTATCTTGC
This sequence comes from Myotis brandtii, assembly GCF_000412655.1. Classification (NCBI taxonomy): domain Eukaryota; kingdom Metazoa; phylum Chordata; class Mammalia; order Chiroptera; family Vespertilionidae; genus Myotis; species Myotis brandtii. The sequence continues at coordinate 22 of NW_005312831.1, forward strand.
TCTCTTTGTTATATTGGATTTGTACAGACAGATCATGTGAATTTGAAGCTCTGAATATGATAATAGGCTATAATAGGCTGTTCCAAAATCTCACAGCGTTCCTGGCCTGGTTATAGGCCTTCTATTTTCTATACAGAAGCTTGTCACTCCTTAAAATTAACATTGACAGTAGTAATTGTGACTTATCACAGTTGGTAGGAAATTATGGGTAATCACCAGGGCCATTTCTTTCCACTGAAGGAAAACTCAGGGAATCATTAAAGGAAAGTTAAAGAAACATCTTAATCAGTGCAATCAAGAATATCTTAAACTAAATGACTAGATAATACCATGTTTTTAATGATGCATCTCTGTAGCCTAGTGTTTTTGCATTAGTTATAAGGGAACGAAAAGAACCAGATCCAAAAATCCCAACGGAGGGATTTCTTGTTGCCCCAGGATCAAGCTAGGATCTTAGGACTACGGATTCTTGTATGTCTGGACTGACCCAATACTGGCATCTACCCCACCCCAATTGAAATCAATTTGCAGGAGGTCCCAGCATGCATCTGAGACTATGCAGAACTTGCTGGTTTTAAGTGAATTCTTTTAGGTTAATAGAGGAAGGCTCAATCAGTTGTTGGAAGGATTTCATTCAACTTTGAAGAAATAATTAGCAGCAATAGCAAATAACCAAATTAAATACCCTACAAGGATGTAAAAATAGAAAATGTTAAGTATTGGCTGAAACTAGAGAATACAGTAAAATAACGAATAAAATGAGAAATGCCATAATGAAAAAAATATATTGTCTTCCCAATCTGCTCAAAACCATTCCATGACATTAGCATCAGTAAAACTGGTAGCTACCGGAAACCAGAATGTCATCCTTTTTATAAGACTAAATTCATAATTT
>NW_005312832.1:0-916 GCF_000412655.1 Myotis brandtii
TACCTAAAAGAAAGGTTCTTTGGAAGAAAAGAAGTAATAACACATAGATATTCCAAACTCAATCCCTACACTCGCTTGGCATGCAACTTATTGTAACTTCTTTCTTATACCTCTGAGTTCAGTTACATCTCTGTGCAAACAGGAAACTCAAGGTGATGATACAAATAAGAACGCAGGATGAGGGCATGTTGGTGGATTTCCTTGAGGGCACAATTAAAGCAATCAGTGACGGGTGATCTATCACCTAGAAATAGTACGGGCTACTTTTCAGGACATTCCACTAAAACCAAAATGCTGACTTTTCTTGTTAACATTGACATTCTCGGTGCCAGAGCAGGAAACGCGCCCCGGCTGCCTGCGGGCTGGCCATGGCCAGGCAGCAGTCCCTGGAGCAGGGCATCACCCTGCGAGGGAGCGCCGACATCGTGGCCGAATTCTTCTGGTTCGGCATCAACAGCATTCTGTATCAGCGTGGCATTTACCGGGCCGAGACCTTCACGCGGGTTCAGAAATACGGACTCCCCTTGCTTGTCACCGCTGATCCCAAGCTGGTGAAATACCTGCACACGGTGGTGGGACAGCTGAAAGATTGGCTGTGCATGTGCTCGGTGCAGAAGCTGGTGGTGGTCATCTCGAATCTGGAAAACGGGGAGGTCCTGGAGAGGTGGCAGTTCGACGTTGAGTGCGACAAGACGGCCAGGGATGACGGTGCGCCCCGCGAGAAGTCTCCGCAAGCCATCCAAGCCGAGATCCGCTCGGTGATCAGACAGATCACGGCCACTGTGACCTTCCTGCCGCTGCTAGAGGTTTCCTGCTCCTTTGACCTGCTGATCTATACAGACAAAGACTTGGTTGTGCCTGAAAAGTGGGAAGAGTGCGGACCACAGTTCATTGCCAACTCTGAGCAGGTCCGCCT
>NW_005312833.1:0-916 GCF_000412655.1 Myotis brandtii
TCTCTCTCTCTCTCTCTCTCTCTCTCTCTAGGTCTCTTGCTCACGGAGTCCTCTGGTGCTGTTACAAATAATTTATTCATTTTGTAGGACATAATGTTAATATCACTGTGAGATGCTGCATCTTGGGACAAGGCCACTGTGCATTTATCTCTGGTTAGGAACCAATATGTGAACATCAGGAATATATTAAACCAAAGAAGGAATGTGTGGGGTCAAGGAGTCAGAAGTGATCCCGGGAAGGACTGCAGCATTGCACAGCAGCTGGTGATTTTTTTTCTAATCCCTCCTGTTTGAAAATTAGCCTGTAGTATATTAAATGTTCTTGTAAAGTTTTTATGAGAACTGAAGCTCATGTCTTTCTTAGCAAAGTGCTCAGCATATAGTAAAATGGTCAAAACTGTTACCTATTAATACTTTTTAAGGGTGTCCTACTAATTACTGTGGAAAAACAGAAAATCTCAAATGGCATGAAAAATTATGTAAGTTTAATAATTTCTTATAGAATAGGGTTCAAGGAATATATTTCTTTACTTTTACTAAGATGGTAGTTGGAAGTTTATGGATTTTTTCTCTAGGCTTTTATTACTGAAAATGAGATTTCAGAATCCACATCTATCACCAAATGACATCTTTTACTAGAGTCAGATCAAAAGGATGTGGCTTTGTTTCAAGAAGGTAGTTTGGATTTCTGAAGCCTTCCATCGAAGAAGTACCTTTTCATTATACCTGCCATGAGCTCGGGAATGAATTATACAGTTAAAATAATAACTGAACTTTACCTGAATGCTGTGTTGACCTTTAAAAAGTAATCCAGAAACAACTTAAATATATTTAAAATAGATTTTTTAATTTGCTTTTTTTCTCTTGCATTACTTTTTCCCTTTCCTTTTTTGGGGTGTGTTTACACTACTTCTAA
>NW_005312834.1:0-916 GCF_000412655.1 Myotis brandtii
CAAAGTAAGAAATGGTTATTTCCTGAGCACTGAACCACATGATGAAATCAGTGTCCATACTGCCAAAGAGTTTGGATTGGATACTTCATCTTTCTTCGTGGCAGAAACAAATAACAGGAATTTAAAAGGTAACCATTCTGCACTCTCACTCTTGAATTTCCCCACCAGTTCCATTAGAGATGAAACCTTCCAAACAGATTAATGGAAAAAATATAGATTTAATTTTTCCCGTGCACATTAGCAGAAGCAGTAAAATGTGTTTAATTTATTGGGGCTGTTCTATACCATCACAATTCTTTGGAGAACTTTGGCCCATCAGCATTCTTTGCCTGAGAAGAGTGATGACTTTTCTGCTGAAGTTAAGGTAATTCCACAGCTCAGCTTTAGTGAACACCTCTTAGCACATTAATGAATAGCATTTGTGCATTAGCAAACATGCCCCAGAGAAAAAATCAAATCATCTGGGCTTGGATGTTCATAAATTCTGACACTTGTAAGCTCTCAGTGAGAAACTGCTTCATAATGAATTGCATGGGCTATATGCATTCCACAATGCGACTTAAGCCTCTACTGTGCTTGACTAGAGTGGAATTTAGTTAAGGATAAAATGGCAAAAATAAATAAAAATTTTCGCAAATCCATAAGATTTTAATTAAAATCTGACTTTCTAAACATCAGCTGTGGTCATTCAGTGCTGATTAAAACCACCAAAACTTTGGCAATGTTCTATGTAATATAGTATATGCAGGGGTCACATAGTTTTATTTTGTTGTTGTTTGTTTTCTTAAATCTTTTACCCCTTCCAAATTATTTGAGTGTTCTTTTGTGGGGAGCTGAGATAATGATAGAAGGGTTTCCACAAAGGTGGCTTTGAGATTAATTGAATCTCATAATGAATAGTTTGCAATGATCATTA
>NW_005312835.1:0-916 GCF_000412655.1 Myotis brandtii
GCTTCGCTCCTTTTCACGGCTGAGCACTGTCCGGTGTGTGGGTGGACACATCTGTATACACTCGACCTTGATGGACATTTGGGCTGTTTCCACATGCGGGCTATTGCGAATCGTGCTGCTGTAAGCGTTTGCATACAAGTTCTTGCGCAAACATGTTTTCAAGGCCCAGGAGTGGCGTTGCCGGGTTATGTGTTAATTCTACGTTTAACCTTTTGAGGACCTTTCCAACGGTCCCAAGGCGGCTGCACAGTTTAAACCCTCCAGCAGCAAGCGAGGGCGCAACGCTCCCGCATCCTGGTCAGCGCTTGTTGTGGTATTTCTTTTGTAGGTGAGCCATCCTACTGCACGGAGTGTGCAGGCGCTCGCTGGGGTTCTCGCCGCTTACAAACCTGGGGGGACACGGGCCGTAGAAGTCACTGCGGAGAGAGCTCTGACCCGTGAGTGAGTGGGCACCCGCCCGCCCGGGGGTTGCGGCTGACCAGTGCCCAGCTCCCCCACTCTCCTGCCCAGGGCGGGAGGGAGGGGGTTAAGCCAACCCAGTCACTCCAGAGCTGGGAACCTTCAGCAGGGCCGCAAGGGAGCAAGGCTGGCTATTCACAGGGTTTATTCAACCGTAGCCCCTCCCACCCCTTCCCAAAGGGCCGCCAAAGAGCTTGGAAGCCGGGGCGCCACTTGGGAACAAAGCTCCCAGACGCAGGGCCCCTCCGTAGGGCAGGGAGGCCCTGTGGCTTCAGCTGCCCATTGTCTGCCCTGATTGAAATGCAAAGAGAAGATTAGAATTCACCCGCTTCCTCTCTCCTCTTTCTTCTGGATTTTAATGAATTCCGTGGTTACAGGCTGAGCAGGTGAAGAAATGGCTTTTGAGATGTTTTATAAAAGAAGATTTTTCCATTCCAGGCTGGTCCCCCCCCCCCCG
>NW_005312836.1:0-916 GCF_000412655.1 Myotis brandtii
AAAAAAAATATATATATATATCAGGTAACCCTAATGAGGTTAATTTGAGCAACATTAGGAGTGGTTTTTAGGTATTTAGAAGCCCAGCATGGTTTCTTCTTATAGATGAAACCTCCATATTTAACTCAATACAAAGGCAAGGATTGTTGGTTTCACAAATTAGACCTCTTGTTTCTAACCCGACAAGTATTTCTTCTTATCAAAGAAGCAGCTGAACACTAGGGAATAATTAAAGGGGTCTCCAATATATGTCTATGTTTTACGTCTCAGGCAAACTAGGAGTCAAATTCAGCCCACTGTGTTTCTTTATATACTTTTGTATTTATCTGGGAAAAGCACAGAATGTTTGAAGGAGAAATGCTATAGCCACTCCCCACTCTGACTTTAATTACAGTCTTCAGGATTGCCACTGAGTTTGATGTTTGTTTTTTTCAAATGCCCCACTCATGTGCATATTATTTCCCTTGAAGCAAATTCCTCTTATCTTCTCAAATTGTCATGACAAGTTTGTGAAATGATAGAACTATACAATTTCAAAGACATGAAACCTTAAAGATTCCCTAAGACAATTCTTGTCCTGATATAAATGACCCACCCCTTTTTCTATAACAAGACTCTTACTGCTTTACAAAACAGTCCTCTCCATTGCTGGACAACTTTGGTTTTTGGAGGTTTTCCATTTCATCACATTAAAATGATCGTCATCTCTTTTTCTGGCAGTTCTTTGAGAGCAGCACAAGCAAGTATACTATCTCTTCCACATGAAAAATCTTCAAATATTTGAAGACAGTTATGGATGCCCCGAGTTAGGCCTCTGGACCTACTCAAGTTTGTCAATAGGGCATAGCAGCAATTAGCCAGTTGTTTCTTTTTTAACAGTACCATCAAACCACTGCTTATTACCATTTAACCTTCA
>NW_005312837.1:0-916 GCF_000412655.1 Myotis brandtii
GCTCATGCGCAATTGTTTCCTTATTCTGATTTTTACACACATAATGCTCTGTTCTAGCGTGGGTTCTCTTAGAGTAAGCATTAAATAAGAGTGGTAGTAAAATGAAAAGGAAGATTCATATTATAGGGGAAATTTGTGTGTGAGTGTGTGTGTGTGTACTTGCTATAGATGTTAAATCCCATAAATGTTTTGATAGTTTATAGATTTGCCTCAGTGTGGCTGAGTTTGATAAGAACCCTGAGATTATGCTCTAACAAACATGAACACATGATGATCTTCTTGGTTTCCCTTTGGGTCGTCTAGTAGGATCTTAGTCAGCCAACAACCATACGCAGAAAATTGAAACAAAATCCTTTTCTTTCGAGGAGAAAGAGTTCCAGAGTCTTCATTTTAATCATGTTGTGATAATAGTTCCTTTTGCCAACCACAGAAGGTTGGAGCTGTATTTTACTGTCCAAAAAAGAGGAAGAGGCAGCTGCCATACTGGATATGGAGACTCAAAGCAATAAAATGGCTTTAATAAGTCAAAATTGCTTATTTATAAACACTTCAAAATCTAGAATTCATTATTTAATTTACAAATATATCACTTCCTCTTTAAAAGTGTACTTGTTTGACAATGACAGAAGACATTAAGGAAATCTGTATTTTATTTTGTAATATTGAGGAAATTATTTTATATTGGAATTTTTCTCAAGGTGGAAAAAATGTAGAATTTTGCACTTGTTTAAATTCCTCTAGAAATCAAAATAATCACTTCTAAGAAGTCAATAAACAGTGCTAATTAAGTTATTGGTTCATTGTACTCCCCTCCAAATTCACTTTACTGTTACTAGGTGATTTTAAATAATTAAGGAAAAAGACAAGTTCTTTCTAGCTTATTATAAATAACTAGAGGCCCAGTGCACAAAAATTT
>NW_005312838.1:0-916 GCF_000412655.1 Myotis brandtii
GAATTTATATGCATATATGCATAGCCCATGGGCACAGTCAATAGTGTCAAGAAGGCCTGGTGAGGGGGTAAGCAGGAGGTGCAGGGGTTAAATGGGGATGGGGGAAGGTGGACATTTGTAATATTTACAAAAATAAATATAAATTTAAAAAATGAAGTTTCTACTCAGTTTCAAAGGGTCTGCTTGGGGAACTCTGGAGACATCTGCTAATGTTGGGGAAATTCATATACACTCACTTTATTTTTCTTTCAAGAAAAGCATACTTGTCTCTTTTTTAACTTTTCTGTAAGTAAACATAAATGCACAGTAAAAATGTACCATGACTTTTGTTTCTGTGCACAGGTTTTCTGAAGTGCATTCATTTATTCACTTGGTAGCACTTACTATATGAAAGGAACAGTAGAGAAAAAAATAATAAAGCTTGCAAGGACATGAACCTCTTTGGGCCAAAGTATAGGCTATTAGGGCAGGATTTGTGCAATATGGTTAAAAGACAGGCTAAAATAAGTTTCAAGAATATAGGCAAGGTATTGGGTTTTATTATGTTGATAGATACAGAGTTTCCTTCACAGTTAAGTACCATTGTCACAGGCATGAAGGAATGTAAATTTTTGTTGATGCTGGAGAACATGTTAGAGAAAGGATGGTCAGTGGTAGGTAGGGTATGAACTGGCTCAGGCATTGGAGAATATTGGAGGGATTTCTTGAATATACCGGCCCCCTGTCTACCTGTTCTATGCTCCCATAGAGCCTGGGACACTCCCTCTAGATCATGACATTTGTTTTATTTGTAGAGGTGGGTTTACTTCCAGATCTCACTGGGAGGTGGGGTTTCCATGAGAGCAGGAGCCTGGGCTGTGTAGTCCCAGTGCCCAGACGAAGAGAGACGCATAGTAGGCACTCGATAAGCACTTCC
>NW_005312839.1:0-916 GCF_000412655.1 Myotis brandtii
AGTCATACATGAAAATGTCCATTGCAACATTATCTACAATAGCAAAATACTGGAACCATCATAAATATCTACATGCACAAAGAAGGCAGTTTTTTCAATTTCATTGAACACTTATGCCATGCCTCAAGATCAATATGGCTCTCCTTGAGGAATGTGCTGAATATTGAGGCTATTTTGCTTTGTTTTCATCTGTTTACTTTCAACAGTGAGGAGCATTCTTTTCTGGCTTTGTTGTATATCACAGGGCTGGAATATTAATGACTACATGGCATCCAGGATCCTGGATATGATTTGCATTCTGCCAACGGGATGTGTTTGCATGAGATTTGGAAGGCAGAAGAGAGGCAAGAGGATCTATTACTCTCCCTTCAGCACCAACAGTGGACACATGGACTTTGTCAGATCTAAGTTTTTGCAGAAACCAACAAAGCTCTTGCCAACCATCCACCCGGGTGTTGTGGGGCAGCTGGGACTGTTATCTCAGTTAGCTAAATATTAATAAGAAAGAAGCAAAAGGAATCGGGCATTGTTGAGGCTGATGAGCCTGTTTGCTTCACCAGGAAGCTACAGCTGAACAACCCTTCCTTCCCCCATGTAGGGAGCAGCCCGCTCTCCCTTACAGGATGGGGGGTGGGGGGGAAGAGAAGAGGGGAGTAAATGGCGCAGGAAGGGGAGGTGCTTGATCATAGAGGCCTGTCAGTCTAACCTAGGAATGAGATCATTGGCTAGGAAGTGGACCCATAAGAAGCCCCAGAAAGCTTGGGAAGTTCATTGGTTATTTTGAAAAAACTACTGGTTAAAACCCCAGAGGATCAAAGAGTTCTTTCTCTGGCTCACCCAGTAACGCACTCGACCATTTGTTGAGGGCTCTCTTACCGAAAGCACAAGACCATGCGGGTCTAGCAGCAACCAGGGC
>NW_005312840.1:0-916 GCF_000412655.1 Myotis brandtii
TGCACAGGGCTACTAGTTTCTCATAAAATTAATGTGCCTAAGAACTGAAGGTGTGTGTGTGTGTGTGACAAATATTGAAGTGTGGAGCATATATACCCTCACCAGTGTTTACCTACTATATATGTCCATGCATGTAGAGACCTGCATCTCCTTGCATAAGTAGTCAACTTTTATGTACATTCTAACATCTGAAGAGCTTTGCTTCTGATATATTGTTCACCTTCCACCCCAAAAACAATAGGTAGCACTTGTAAATGATCTATGAGCAAGATTTTCAGGGCAGCTGGAAGCAAACCTGGTTTACTATTTCCTTCGCTATCACCCAGGAATAGCCAAAATGTTTCACTGGTTGTGTTTTGGATTTTGATAAATAAGCATCCTTTCCTTCAGAAGGTACCAGTCATCAGTGCGCAGTCTTCTCTATTTGAAATGTGGTGCGTGCTGGACCTCAGTGTTGTCTCTAGGCCTGGCTTCTGACAACCAGTGAATATGCCTGCCTACGTTTTCAGAATTTTGACATAGTGCATTCAATTTTCCTTGAGAAAGCAAGCCATGTCTCTTGAGATAGATTAAATGATAACATGTACATTTTCAGTTTTTAATTTCCTTCCCAATCTTAATGGTTAAATTCTTCATATCCTACCGTCAGTGATTCAGGATTTCTTTTCCTGGTTACCTGGAAGAAAAATAATTTTAAGAGCTTAAGAAATGCCATCGAAGAGCAAATCAATGACTCATTTAAAAATTGCCTCTGCTGATGGATGAGAATATGCTTGCCATTTAGGCTATCTTTTTTGAAAGGTTGAAGATGCTTCCAAAATATTTCTAACTTTTTAACCTGCTATAAATAGATTCCATCTCTTCTTAAACCAATTCACATTCTCAGGCTGAACTTTCTTTTGAAGCAGGGGTAGCA
>NW_005312841.1:0-916 GCF_000412655.1 Myotis brandtii
TCTGCAGTTAGTCATAAGGGAACCAAGCCACAATGATTCTAAGAATCTAAAAAGAATGAACTACATTCTTATATGTGTTTCATCAGGTTTGCTTGTGGGCATAAAATTTCCTTGAAAACCAAAATGTAGCAATGACTAAATTGTATAGAATGCTATTTCCCTCTTACTTGATTCTTAGAAAAGAGCAAGATACCTTCAACTGTCAAATGAATTTTCAAAAATGTACAAGTGTGTGTACACACACACCCATTTATAACGGATGCTTTTTGTTGTCAAGATAAACTTTCAGATTGTTAAATAGTCTCAGTTTACAAAGGTTTTTCTTTGTTTTTTAACCCTATAAAATGTTAAATCAATGCTTATTCACGCATCCTTTGCATTTTATATGAAACCATCTTTGCTATTTTTCTCTATAAAATTTAAGAGTAGACATTAAAGACCGGCTCTTTCACCATCATGATCCTAGAAATGTAACATCTAATAAATAAAATCAGTGTTTAAATTTCAAGGTGATATTTAGCACTAACAACAAATCACTGGCGGTGTTTGTAACTGACAGAGTGAAGTGGTGAAAGGGGAAGCATGAAGGGTCGCGCTGTCAGATAACACACACACAGGTCAGAGCAGCCGAGGTCCTACTTCCACCCGGAACGAGGAGGCAGAGAGCAGCTCAGGCATCTGCAGCCCTGCCTCCCTCCTGAGTGGGAAACACTAAAATATTCTCGACCAAATTATAGTCTGGAGAAAACTGTATTCACTCACAAGTATCTATACAACATGTATTCATTCTAGTGCTATGGACTAATAAAGGCTCAATAAACATTATTTATCAACTTGAATTAATGAGTATCTACAGTACAGGGAGCCTTTTCAACTTAATCCACACAGCATCTTCTTCCTAACAATGGAAATGTAT
>NW_005312842.1:0-916 GCF_000412655.1 Myotis brandtii
CACACACACACACACACACACACACACACCATTTCCTGGCTCAGGCTACCTGTCTCCACAGCAGCTCTGGGAACAGGTAGAAACACAGTCACATGGCAACCGAGGAAATGGATCTCCTAACCTGAGCTTCATGCAGATGTGGAACCTGGCTGAGGCTGGGCAAGAGTTCTAGGACCACATCACGTGTCAGACCTCGGAGTCGGCCTCCCCCGGCACTGTGTGCCACAGCCTCTCCTTCTGGGCGTGCCCCTCCCCGTTCCTGCCAGTGGCTCCCGGGAGCAGGGAAAAGAAGAAAGGTGTGAGCTGTGGCCACACGGGGTCCTGCAGGGACCTGGGATGGGGCCAGATCCCAACACGGATGAGACTGGCTCTCGGTGCCATGGTGGGTCCCTCACAGCCTGAAAATCATATGTGTGTACCAGTCTGACACCCACCCCACCTCACAGCCCCCCATTCCTGCCACCTTGATCCTGGTGGGATCCAAACTCAAACTTGTCCTCCACTGGACACCCCACAGGAGCCTAACCGCACGGAGTTGAGCCCACGGCATGCTAGAGCTCACAGAACAGTCAGGAGCGCGCTGACACAGGCAGAGAGAAGGGCCTCTGGTCTGTGCTCATGGGGAGCCGGTCTTATCCTGCCCAAAGGTGACTGATGGAGAGGCTCTGACCTCAGTGCTCACCTGCAGTAGACAGGGTGGCCCCAAGGGCCCTTTGCAGGTGTGACTTCCTATTCTTGCTACAAAGCAGCACAAAGTGACAGCTGGCCGTTTATTGAGCACGTATCACGAGCTATTAACATGCCAAGAGCTTTACAGGCTTCATCCAATGTTGATACCTCTGAGTGCCCTAGGAGATGGCACTATTGTTATCTTCATTGTACACAGAAGAGAACCAGAGAGATCAATTAACATGCT
>NW_005312843.1:0-916 GCF_000412655.1 Myotis brandtii
CTATCTTTCTCTCCCTCCCCCTTCCTCTCTGAAATCATTAATATATATATATATCTTTAAAAATAATAAAAATAAAAATTACCCAAGGCAAAAAGGTGGTTAGGATAAAAGGTGAATACTGTATTTGCTTCCTGTTGCTGGAATTGACACTCCTTATTCCATACATGACTCGCGCCAGCAGAAATGATCGCATTATTTACTTCCATGTCTTCCCCTAATTTTGGACTGTCCAAAATAGCACAAAGAGTGTAATAAGTGAATATATGACAACAGAAATTAAAATAAATACATGGAATGCCTAAGACCACAGCCCAGGGCTGCTCTTCATTAAACCAGGGAGAAAAAGCCCACAACCAGAGAGTCCTGGGCCTCTTTCCTAAATATTAATTGTTTATTTCATGATTCCTCCCTGCTCTAAACAGACCTTAAGCTGCCCCTTCCTAATATGCTCCCATAAAGGATTATAAACTAGAGAGGAGGTTGGTTTAAACAAAGTAATCAGAAAGTAAGCAATCTTCTTTGCTTTCTCTCTGGCTCGAAGCTTGTTTTGTCTGTTAGGGAACTTTTCTCTTCAGTGCACAGACCTCAAGGTCAAACAGAGGTCACTCTTCTGCTCTCTGAGGTATGGGCGCCTTCACGTTATTTGCTCATTTTTATTGCTGAGAATAACCAGCCATTTGCCCACATAACCGGGGCCTCCCCAGCACAAAGACCTGAGAGTGGGCACTGGCAGGGGTGTTAATCCCATTCCGTACACAGCAAACAAGTTCAAATCTCATTCAATATCGGACTTTGCAGCAAGAATACAAACATTTCCAATTTAACAAAGGAAGATAGAAAGGTGACATGGACGTATTCTCATCATTTAGTGGGATAAATCGTACCAACATGATACTAAAACTGTCAAGTTGGTGGG
>NW_005312844.1:0-916 GCF_000412655.1 Myotis brandtii
CTGACCCCTTCCTTTCAAAGTTTTTGATTATCTCTGGAACACTAATGTGAAAGTATTTATATTTAAGGAACTATAAGAAAATGAAAGCAACAATGACCCTTCAAAACAGAAAAGGCTACATCTGTGGGAATAAATCGACAGCCCAACTATGTTTTAAAGAAAACCAGTGATTTACCATGAGGGTTAACAAATGGGGGTGGAAGGAGGCATTTTTCTATGTTCTGTCTTTACTCCCTGACAGATCTTCTCTCATCTCTTGAATGTGATGGGTTGGTGTTGAAAATTCTTTCCCACCAAGTAGAATAGAATTGGATGAACAAATGGCCCCTAAAGTCCCTTCCAATTCAGAGATGCTTTTCAGTTCAACAAATCTTTTGCTAAGAATTGTGTTCCAATTTGCTATGCTTTTTGTAATCATGCCCCATTTGGTATTTATCCAGAATCCTAGTAAATGCTCAAGGGAAAGAGAAATACAAACAGATGTAAACTTCAGTTGACTTGTGGTCCAGCTCTTTAGCAACATAAGGTATCTCCAAGAACTAAGAGTCATTCAAAATGCCAGAAGAGAATAAAATCAGTCCATGGATCATCTGAGAACTTTCCATTGTTACAGGAAAAATATTGAGGATGAGGGAACCCCCTTGACTGAAACTCCCAAATGAATGTTACTTAATTTCAAATCCTTTGGACTCTTCCATTCCGGTAAAAGATGTTAATTCTAGTCCTAGCACAATTGTTAATACATATAGTTTGTATAACCACCACTGAGTTTTCCAGAAAGTGAAATTGCTAGTTTATTGTTACCCAGTTTTTACTGAAAGCATTTTTGAGAGCAAATAATTCAGGGGAAGTTGTTTAAATACAGGGTGTCCCCCAAAATGGATACACACTTTAACAGCTGATAGCTCAATTTTGA
>NW_005312845.1:0-916 GCF_000412655.1 Myotis brandtii
GGTCTGTGATGAAGTTTTCTCTCCTTAATACTAATTTCTGTCTCCAGGCCCCTCCCCAACCCAGGCCTTTCAGGGACACGCCTGCAGCCTATTCTCTGATCTCTTCACCCTAATGGGCTAGGGATCTGCAGGCTTGGGCTCCGCACCATTCCCTGTGGTTAACTTCTCAGTATGCACCTCCCCCAGCATTCATCCTTGGCCATCTGCTCTCCTTTCTGCATGCTTTCTCCCTCAGAAAGCTCATCCATTCCCATAACTGCAATTAACACCTTTTTGCTGATGACTCCCAACTGTTATTTTATGTCTTCACTTCTTTTCAGAGAGGACTTCCTGAAGGTAACTGTAGTGGTCTAGTATAAGCAGTGGAATCAGATGGCCTGGATTTAAATCTCAGTTTAACTATTTAAAATCGGGGTCACATTTAACCTCTCATCCACCAAAATATGTGAATAATAATAATAATAATATAATATCAATTACAAACAGTTTCTATGAGGATTAAATGAGTTTACCTGTGTAAAACACAGTACCAGGCATATAGTAAATAAATGTTAACTATCATTATTGGAGATCACACTGTCACTGCAAACTCAATTTATACAACACCAAACTCTTTATTTGCTTCTCTTCCCCTTTAATCAGTTCTCCTCAAGTTTTTCTTTGATATCTCTAATTATCAGGCCCACAGATTTGAACATTTGTAATAATCTTTGATTTACTCTCTACTTCAATTCCTTTATCCAGTCAGTTGACAGTCTTGCTTACTTTTCTACTAATTTTTCCCTGAAATGCCACTTCAGTCTTTTTCTTTCCTCTTCACCCTCTCCTATGCTCCAGACCAGCCCCATCTCCTCACACTAACACCACCAGAGCAACCACCTCCTCACTAGTCTCCATGGACTCAGCTTCCAACCCC
>NW_005312846.1:0-916 GCF_000412655.1 Myotis brandtii
AGAGTGTTGGAAGAGAGAGTGGGACTAAATAGCAATTCTGTGACTCTGGCTGCTATGAATCAACAAGAGCAAACCCTGCACAGCATTCTGGGTTCAGCCCACTTCTCTCTGTATACCTTCCTCGGGGGGCTCCTCCATTCTAGAACTTTGAGGATTAGGATAAACGGAAGCCTGGCTTTTCAGAAATATTGTTTCTACATAAAAATTTGCTGACTGGATGGTGTACTCTACTTTGCCTTATTCATTAAAACTTTTCCAGACATCCAAAAGTATGAGCAGAAGTAAACCATGGAGCAATTCAATGGCTCCTCAAAGAAAACAAAACTTATTTTCAGTTTCCATTACGGACATGGGCATCAAGGAGAGCACCGTGTAGCTTCCCAGACACTGACAGGCATCTGGGTAATGATCAGACCCATCGACAGATAGATAAATCAATTTACAAGAAAAAGCCTCAGCCACTTTCTTAAAGATCTCAATTGAAGGCATCAGATTTACAAAAATGCATGAACACTTTTTGTTTCCACCTGTAGATATGATTGCTTCATACAGACCTAGACATTTATTGTGAACTGAATGGAAATGTACCGAGTCCCAGTAATTAAGTGCAATTCTCTAAGGCACCAGAGGGACCGCAGCAATAGGGACTTAGAAAGAGAGCCCTAAGGAATGCCAGGAGAGGCAGGAAAAGAGCAAAGAGGCGCTCACAGGCACTTTGAAGAAATGATCTCCTATCGGAATGAAGGGTGTGATGGCAAAATCATGCCGTGGTCCCTGGCCCAGGCGCAGAATTCAGATTTCTACTCATGGAAACGTCCGATGGCCTTCAGTCCAGGCAGGAGCACGGAGGCTCTGAACTTTTAGGACAAATACGCTGCCTTGTGTCAGACAATGTCAATCATTTAAAACCTGGAGC
>NW_005312847.1:0-916 GCF_000412655.1 Myotis brandtii
TTTTTCTTTCCAAGCTCCCTGCATCCACAGTGGCCTGTTTTCTGATTTTCTTTCTGTCCAATCACATTGGAGATGTCACCTCTTCATCCACCATGCTCTATACAAAGATGTCTCCCAGAAGTGGGAAGTGACTTATCTAGGTTTATTTTAAACATTGACTTCTTCCACACAGAGCAGAAAATCCAGAAGAATACAGGCACAGACAAGAGGGGGATTCTTGTCATTGTCATGGAAGAGAACTCTGGATGCAGTCAGTCTTTGCTGAGCATTGACTGCCAATCCCAGGAGGAGGCTATCATCTGTTTTCTGCCCCAGCACATACTAGCCAGGCTGCTGGAGGAGCAGATGAACCATGTCTACATTTCAGATTGTGCTGCATGACCACATAACTCCCTAAAGTTTTTAGGACACCACTAGATGTGATTGCAAATCCATTGCTGGGTGGGTGTTGAGCTAGGAGAGACTGTACTTTTTTACGTTTTCATGTAGAAAACAGGAGTTCTTTTACCATGTGGCATCTCCATCTTTAGGACACCCATGAGTTCTGCATTTTTCCTCTGATGTGGGGAGATCATGGACGATGCCTGAGAAAGGATTTCCTGGGCCAGATCTGCAATGGCACACACGAGTGTCTTTTCTGTTGCATTGGAAACAAACGACACTGTCACGTGGCCACAAGTGAAGCTGGGAAAGGTAGTCCAGTTGTGGAGAGGAAGAAAGTGGGTTTTGATGAAGAGCTAAAATTTACTGCCACAGGGAGCAACTTATTCAGATTCTTAGTATTTTTTGTTTTTTAATATGTTTTATTTTAAAAAATGTTCTTATTGATTTTAGAGAAAGAGAGGAATGGAGAAGAATAACGAGATAGAAACATTGATGAGAGAGAAACATCATCGTCTGCCTGCTGCACGCCTGA
>NW_005312848.1:0-916 GCF_000412655.1 Myotis brandtii
TGACTTCATTTAAAGAATTTTCATTTCAACAGATGCATCTATAAGCAGAGCTGAGATCTAATTTATTTTTGGAAAACAGAGAAAATGAAAATGTTATGAATAGTCTTATTTCAGGCAATCAAAGAGAGTGGAACAAGAAATCTAGTATTCGATTTGTTTTTCACTAGTACCATTCAAAGAACATCTGTGCTTATTCCATGAATCCTCCTGGATAGGGCTCTCCCTTAGAAGTTTGGGTAAGTACTGAGTCCACTAATCTGCAATTTGGTAAACTTGAGGTTTTTGAAGGGCAGCCAAAGTTTCACTTAGTTTTCCAACAATTCTCTCTCTCTTGAACCTGAGAACATCTATCTTATTCCTAGAGAACTTAAATACATTTTTATACTCAAGACATCAATGTGCTGGAACTTGCAAACAAAAGCCAGGTAGACTTACTGAGACACTGAGTTCTTTTTAAAGGAATATTTCATTTAGTTTTTTAATGGGCATGTCTGACTTTAGTGAAAGAAACATGCCTAAAAGTACAAGTGCCACTTCCATGGGAATTTATATTTTAAATCTAGCCAGGGTTCAGGTCTTAGACATTAATGCACACATGATTCATAAAATATTTAAAGTCTCTATTTTTTTAAATCCACCCAGTAATCAATTAGAAATGTAAAAAATTAACTGGAAAAAAATTTAGACATAATCTTGGTTAATTCAGAGTTTCCATTGCTAGTGCTTCTGAACATTTCAAATTAATTAATGAAATTCTAGATAAAAAGGAACATTAAATATCACATAAATGAAAGAATGGATAGAAAGTAATTAGTACATGACCAGGCACATTCTAACAATAGCACATTGGTGATTGTAACAGTAGTAATCATATACCTTTGTCCTCACTCAACAATTCATTATACATGCCCTGGCC
>NW_005312849.1:0-916 GCF_000412655.1 Myotis brandtii
ACCCTTTCATGTGAGCACCACACAGTTGTCCTCCAGCCATTTGATACACTGGTCTCCATTTCCCCCCAAAGAGGTGAACATTGGTACTTACACGCCCCTTGCTCTCTCGTAGAGCTCGGCATAATGCTGGGTGCAAAGTAGGCACTGGATTGACCTTGTGGTTTGACGAGTTACGTTGGTTTCTGAGCCTGAAGTGATCTTTGGTCTTCTGGTTTTTCTGTAGATCACACAAACCTTAAACTGGCTAGTGAGGATGACGTCAGAAGTCGAGACCAACATTGTGGCTGTTGAGCGAATAAATGAGTACATAAATGTGGAAAATGAGGTAAGAGGGCATTAGAGGAACCCAAGGACAAGGCAAAGAAAAAGGTGTGGGTCCCCTGAGAGAGCATCTTCTCCTGGCCTAGAAGATGCAGTGGCTATAAAGGCCCTCCTAAAAGTTTCCCCTGTTCTAACTCAAATGGCCCAATTTCCTGAAACTTAGAATAGGAAATGGTTTGGGGGAAGTCAGGTCTTGGAAGGCACCACGTTGAATGGTGGCTTCACTCTGGAGGTCCACCGAGCAAACCTGTGGGACAGGGTTTCTTTGATTGAATACGGTAGGAACCTCTGGAAGTCCCAGTCTAGTTCAGTCTATTGAACACAGATGCCCCCGGTGGCTGGGACACGGCTACCTTTCTACTGCTCTGCGACTTGAGTCCAACGGGCGCTGTTCAGCGAGCTGGCTCCATGTAAGGCGCTTCTCCTCCTGTCTCCCTGCCAGGCACCCTGGGTGACTGAGAAGAGGCCTCCAGCAGGTTGGCCCAGCAAAGGGGAGATTCAGTTTAACAACTACCAAGTACGGTACCGGCCTGAGCTGGACCTGGTACTGAAAGGGATCACTTGTGACATCAGGAGCCAGGAGAAGGTAGGTGGA
>NW_005312850.1:0-916 GCF_000412655.1 Myotis brandtii
GGCTGACGCTCTAACCACTGAGAAAACCAGCCAGGGCATAATAAGACTTTCTTGATGAAGAAAGCAGTATACTGACTTATTTTGAAGAGCATTGATCAAGAAGACATTAATAATAGATTCAAATTTAGTTCTCCCTTCTCTAGAATTCCACATAACTTTGTATATACAGTAATATAGACTTTAAGAATAGTTTAATATGTAATATAATATAAATAAGAATTAGTCGATTGTGTTCTGTCTTCCTCATTGATTGTGACATCTTTGAAGACAGTTTGTGACCTAATGATAACAAAACATTTTTAAAAATTATTTACTTTACATACCTTGTTAGTATATTATAAATATTTATTCAATAAATGAATACATGAATATACTCTGTAACAATTCATTAGATTCTCATTGCTTTTGAGGAAACAGAATTCTAATTAAAATATCTAAAGGTAGAAGAATAAAACTAATAAGTTTTACAAGGGACAACTCAAGGAGCATTTATTTAAAAAATGGACTATTTTTAAGAGATAATATGGGAAACAAGGGATAATATTAGCTCAATTTTTACAACTCAAAGGCACAAAGGGATGAAGCAGAGAGCACTTACTGGAACTAGAAGAATCCAGAGGGAGGGAGAATTGTCTTAAGTTGTGTTGAGCAGAGCAACGAACTTTGATGGAGGAGTGGGCCAGTTCATGGCAACCTAGCAGAAGGGAGACAAAATAGACATTTTGACCTCACTTTCACCCTTCCATCTGATTTCCCGGTAGCTCACCATTGGCTGAACCCAACCTGAACCCAGAGGGTGCGGAAATCCTGTTGATGCAGTTGATGCAGGTGAGATTCCCAAGGCACAGAGCAGGATGCAAAAACATGGCAAGTGAAATGGAAGAGGCATTATATACAACTATAGCTTTTTTCCCCC
>NW_005312851.1:0-916 GCF_000412655.1 Myotis brandtii
TGAACTATAACTGGGGAAACACTACTCAGTGCAACTCCTGTGTTAAAAAAGTTGAGAACCAGAGAGGGTAAGTGCTATGCTCAAGGACACACAGGAAAGTATTATCAAACATACTTCCCTCATCTGGGGCAGAACACTTGGAGGCTGACATCCCAAGATGGTAGAAAAACAGCCATTCATTATGTTCCTGACTGAACAGACCTAACTAAATGACAATTGCTTTTGTTAGAAGCTAAGAAAATTAGCTTCTGCCCTTAGTTATGTGGGAAAAAATGTGTGGGTAGCATTAAAGAGCCCTCCCTTCCTGTCACTGAAGCATATACATTGTGTGGCATTCACTGGGAATCAGGAGGGTGGGTTCTGGATTCCAGTCCTCCACTAGCAACAAGATACTTTCAGGCAAGTCCCCCTCAGACTTCTACACATGCATTGTCAGTGAGGGGGCTGGACTGCACAGCTAATGGCTCTTTCAGACCTCAGATTACTAGTATGAGTTTTACCTCAGGCAGAAATACCCAACTTCCTCCTTCCTTTTTAGCCACTTAATTATTTTGTGAATGATAATAATTATACTAATAGGTAATAGTGAGTACTAAGTGCCAGACAGGGTCCTAAGTATTGTACCTATTTTTTTTCCACTTAATCCTTACAATAACTCACTGTTACTGTACCCATTTTTCACTGCAGAAACTGAGGTGCAAACAAGTTAAGTAACTTTTCCACCATTATTAGTGAGTCATAGAGCTGGGAAGAAATCACATAAAGGGGGACCAAAAAATCAAGATAATACATATAATGACGTAATATATTTTAAATATTAGCTTTTTCTAGCATTTTATTTTCCCCTTTGTCTTCCTCCACATAAAAACAGTCAGGCTTGCCCTAGCCGGCTTGGCTCAGTAGATAGAGCATCAGC
>NW_005312852.1:0-916 GCF_000412655.1 Myotis brandtii
GCTCTTTTGTTTCAAAACATCACCACATTCTCCATCCCTCAACCAGTGGGCAGGAGGGTAAGTGGAGGAGACTTTACACAAAGGAAAAGCTATTCTTTCTCACCAACTGTGGAGTCACTTTTGCACGAGGCTTTCATCGAAGGCAACAGCTGAAGGGATTGAGGAGAAGTAGGGAAATCATCCAGTGAGAGATCCCCTTGCAGGGGAACCTCCACTCCCTCCAGCATGATTGGCAGGTGCGCTTCGTGCAAGCCTGTTCCATCCAGGGGCGTTTCAGCAGGTTTTGGTAGCATAGCTGGATTTCGGGGCTGGAATTAACAGAAGAGAAAGAGAGAATCTTGCAGCCTGTAGGGGAAGGGGAGCTCAGGGTATAAAAAGCATGTTCATGACATACACACACACTCACAAAGCTAATTCTGTTTTGTTTTCTGGATATTTCACCTTCTCATTCCAGGAAAGTGGCCAGTCTATATTTCTTAGCCTCAGGAGCACTTGCTTGGTGGGAGGCTGGTGTTTCTAGAAGATAAACTCTTTTCCTGGCCTCGATGGAAGTTTTATCTGAGTGAGGCTATGATAGGATTCTGGAAGTGGGCGTTGCTCAGGGAAGGGCTGAACTGGAGGAGGAGGAAGATCCAGGGGTTCTTTGATGACTGGGACCTGTGCTCTGTGCTCTCTCAGTGCCCTGGGGATACGCCAGGGCCTCAGGAAGGAGTGATGTACCCGGAGGGGCTAGATCTAGATCTGGGCTACTCAGTTGATGCAAAGATAGTGCAGTGGTTAAAAGTGAAATCAGATGGCCTGGGTTTGAACCCAAGCTCTGGCTATGTGACATGGGATGGTTACTTCTCTTTGTGTGCCCCAGTGTCTTCATCTATAATAATGAGTGTTTATGTCTTCCACAGCACTTATTGAACTA
>NW_005312853.1:0-916 GCF_000412655.1 Myotis brandtii
ACCTGTGCACAAATTCATGCACCGGGCCTCTAGTGAATTTATAATTGTGTATAGTTTTTACTCAATAATCTTTGAAAACAAGGACCAAAATTAATGCCTCCAAAAGAGTGTATGGTTTCAGGGTCATCACCAAGGGAGGGTTTTATAGTTTTGGAGCTCCTCATCTAGATTTACTCTCAGAGTAAATTCTTGTTCTTAGGGGGTTGCTTTAGGAAAGAGTTGGCAGTCACAGAGATGTAACAGTTTTAAAAATTAGAATTAAGGTGTGACTATAAGGTGGAGAAATTGTGGTTTGGTTTGACTTAATCACCTCGCTTTTAATATAGCCCCCAAAGAGGAGTTAAAGAAGCGATGAGAGTGATGGCAGTTCCTTGAAGTTCTCTTAGCATTAACTTTATGCACAATACTTATTTATGCATGAAGTTCAATGTATGCCCAATTAAAGAAAAAATTTGTCTTACTTGGTATAGTCACATCTCCTGCTAAGCGTTATGATGCAGTTTCTGATATTGTAAATAAAATGGAAAATGTGATCTTGTGTTCATACAAAAAATAGTGTTGCGGTGCTGTGTGTAGCTCTGGCCCTGTGGAAAGTGTACTGATGGAGGGCCCATTGCCCGGAGGTCAAGGTGATGGAGGGACAGGCTGCCCTATGAAGACACCCAAATCGTGAGGATGTTTCAGTCTGTAGAGATGAAGACTAGGAGCAGAGCTGTTGAAAATATGAATTCTTAAAGGTCTAGAACCTTGTAAATATGTTTCTCAAATATAGAAACACTTGAAGCCAGTGATGCCCCTTAACATTTTGAAAATGTTAATATTTAAAAAGAAGTACAGGCAAACTCCGGATATTTATTTATTTGGGGGAAGGAGAAAATGGTATGTTGCAGTTGGCAACATTTTCAGTTTACCGAGT
>NW_005312854.1:0-916 GCF_000412655.1 Myotis brandtii
AGTGTCAAATTTAAAAATCCACTATTTATCCATTGGAGGCCAAGACAAAATGCACTTCTTTCCATTATATAAAAGCATCCTCATTAAAGAAAACTTCAAAAACAGACAAAAGCATCAGCCAGGAAAAGGGAAGAGTAGAAAACCATGGGCCATGAGATGTACCACTCAAACACAGCACCTAGCAATATTCTGATTCACTTTTTCCAGGTTCCCCCCTCCCCCAAGCATTAGATGTTTCGTGTAATTGTAACCACTTGGTATATACTAATCATACTTGCAGCTTGGCATCTTAAATTATAACATAAGCATTTCCCCATGTTCTTCTTCTTAACCTTGTATAACTGCACAGAGTAGATGGTAGAAAGATTTTTAAACTAAACCAAGTCAAGCAACACTTGCCTTTCTTTTTCTTCCACAGACACTACTGTGGCAAAAACTAAGAATTTCCCAAAGTTTCTGGGCTGCTGGAACTAAGATAAGAAGCATTCAAAAGGCCTGGACACATAGGCAGTGTTTAAGAAATGTTAACTGAGTTTCAAGTGACAAAGAGAATAGTTACTCTAATCATCTCTGAAAAGAGACAAGAGAAATTCAATTCAGCCTCTGTTCTCAACAAACTTTTTATATCGCTGACAAGATAAAATGCATTTGCACCCAACAACTGAAGCCCAACATAGCTGACAATGCACTCATCCTGGCTCCCCCCGAGGGCTGGGGGTGCTGTCTTCATTCTGC
This sequence comes from Myotis brandtii, assembly GCF_000412655.1. Taxonomy (NCBI): domain Eukaryota; kingdom Metazoa; phylum Chordata; class Mammalia; order Chiroptera; family Vespertilionidae; genus Myotis; species Myotis brandtii. The sequence goes on from NW_005312854.1 coordinate 736, forward strand.
ACCCCCAGCATGAAGAACGGTGCAGCAGGTGGCACACTACAGATACTCAGGAAGTGCCTGCTGCCCTGAACTGGACTAGAGCTCTGAGCCAGAGGGAGAGCTCTGTTCATTGAGACGGGAGGATCGCTGGGAGCTGGGGCAAAGCACACAGCATGGATATGGCAGATTTGGGTTTTGGCAA
>NW_005312855.1:0-916 GCF_000412655.1 Myotis brandtii
CTGGAACCCTTTGGTCTGCAGGCCGACGCTCTATCCAGGCCGATGCTCTCTCCACTGAGCCAAATCCACTAGGGCTCAACTATCTTTTTAATTATTCCATATTCTCCCTCTATTAGCTTGCTTGTTATACATTTTTATTGTTCAACTAGGGGTTACTTTAGAAATTACAATATTCATCTTTGAATTCTAAGAGTCTAATAAAATTTGTACTTGTATCTCTTCTCAGAAAATGCCAGGACCTTTGAACCCTTGAATTCCTTTTATTCCCTGTGGTAGATAAAATGACTCCCCAAAGATGTCCATGTACTAATCTCCAGGACAAGTGATATGTGATGTCACATAGAAAAGAGGCTTTGCGGGTGTAATTAGGTTACAGACCATAGAATACAAAGATTATCCTGGTCTGTCCGGTGGCCCAGTCTAACTACAGGAGCCCTCAGGGGCGGGAGACTGTCTCTGGCTTCAGTCAGAGAGATTCGGAGCAGCAGCAGGACTCGACGTGTGCTGCTAGTTTGGAATGAAAGGGACAGTGATGAGGAATGCGGCAGCCTCGAGAGCAGAAGCCCAGCCGAGAGCCACAAAGGAAGAGGACATCAGCCCTGCAAGGGCAAGGACCGGAATTCTTCCAAGAACTGGAACGAGCCTCTGCTGTGGATTCTGCCCTGGGCCTGCAGACAGAGCCGCCCGCTGATGCCTGGACTGGCTGTGTGAGACCCCGAGCAGAGAGCCTAGTCCAGGCATCCAAACCTCAGGCCTATCGAGTTGTGAGACTGAAAAGTCATGTTGTTTTTGCCCTACCTTTGTGATAATCTCTTATGTTGCCGTGGAAAACGAACACCCTCCCCTCCTGCCTTGTCTGTGGCCATGATGTTCAGTTCCACACATATGTAGCCCCGGCAGACCTCCTTACTCAATG
>NW_005312856.1:0-916 GCF_000412655.1 Myotis brandtii
GAAAATTTTATTTCTTGATCTATTCACTTTGTGATAATTAATCAGGCTGTATTTGATATCATATTATGCTTCATTAAAAATTGACTTTAAAAAGTTAATCTTTCTCTGTTGATAGACTAGCTAATTCTGACCAATACTTCAGCTTAGACCAACTAGAAGATTCCATCCTAACCACAATGGGAAGTGTGTGGTCTCTCTTCCTGCTTCATGAGAGTATTGAGAAGGGGCAGCTGAGGAGCCAGGAATGGATATATGCTTTCATTTCTCTTGTGTAAATACTTAGGAATGGAATGAGTGGAACGTATGCTGTATGCTTAACTTTGTAAGAAACTTCAAACTATTTTTCCAAAGTGACTATATATTTTACATTCCCCAAAATAGTGTATGAAAGTTCTACACGACCCAAATTCATGCCAACACTTTATCAGTCTTTTTAAATTTTAGTTCTTCTAATTGAGTGTAGTGTATCTCATTGTGGTTTTAACTTGCATTTCCTTAATGACAGACAGTATTGAGCTTGTTTTCATGTACTTATTTGACATCAATATATCTTTTTTGGTGAAATGTCTGTTTAAAATTTTGCCTTATTCTTTTTCTTGTTGAGTTTTGTGAGTTTTTATCTCATGAACCCTACTACCTATGCAGTAAAATTTGTAGTTGCCTCAGAAGAAGCCTGTTGTAATACGCTATAAGAAGAGTACAAGCAAACGTGGAAATAAGACAATATGAGTCATTTGGGTGATAGGAGGGACAAATAGAACACTAGTAAGGAATACTCACAATATCCTTGGAAGCTGACCTGGAATACTTCATAGATAAAATGAAACCAGTCAGGTCTTATTGGATGAGTAAAATAGTTGGGAAAAATTAGTGCCCCTATGCATTCATTTGTGTTACTATTTCCTTCCTTCCTTCC
>NW_005312857.1:0-916 GCF_000412655.1 Myotis brandtii
CAGGGACTTTTCTTCTGGGGCTGTAGCAAAGAAGCTCTCAGACAATTAAACTGAAATGGCTACAATTTTGCTCACAAGGTCTTGGACAGATTTATAATATTTTCTCTTTTAAAAAATTGGGACTTTTTTTCATGGAGACAGTAATTTATGGAATAATCAATTTCTTTATCTACCTAATACATGGGAGTGATTTGTCAGTGTGGGCATTAATCTCTCCCAGAGGCCGGGGAGGGCAGACAGCCTTGGAGCCTGACTCACCCGCCAGAAGGTGGCTTTTCCTGTGAGCTACTTTGGTTCCAGACCTGGATCTAAGGCCCGTAGTGAGAAAGGCCTGGGGCTCCTGCAACCCCACTCAGAGCAAAAATGCTAATGCTTCCTCCTTACCAGTCTCAGCCCCACCCAGAGAGAAGTAAAGTACAGCACATGCTGCCCCCATTGAACAGGCATGGAGATGAAGTGCCACAGAGGATGCTCAAAGACCAGAGCTGGGAGACGTGAGGGCAACCGTGGTCATCTCTAAATCTCTGAGGGCTGCAGTGTGGAAGAGGGAGCAAACCTGGTCTCAGAGGCCCCAGTAAAGAGAATTGGGGCCAGTGGGTGATAGTCCAAGAAGGCAGACTTTGATTCAATACAAGCTATCTCATAGTCAGTGCTATTTGAAGATAAAATAAGATACCGTGGGGAGTAGTGAACTTCCTGTTATAGGAGATATTCAAGAACAGATTTGCTTTCACTCTGGTGTTCTAGGCATCCCCAGCTGTGCAGCGAGAGGTGCTATAAAAATCCAGGCTTCCTCAGTGCCCTGAAAGGCCAGGGCTATGCCTCCTCCACGTGATACAAATTCCATGAAGTCTGAGCTTCATGGTTGCAAGGAATACTCTTACCAGGCTCTTCCCTGCATGTCTCCTTCAGCATT
>NW_005312858.1:0-916 GCF_000412655.1 Myotis brandtii
GGTGGACAAGCCTCTGGACGCCACCCCAATCCACCATTTCTCAGATGAAGCCTTTCATCTTAGGGAAGGATAGAAACAAAAACAGAGAGGAAAGAGAGGGAGAAGAAATTTTTACATTCCGGGACCTATCAATTTTATCAGACTTATTAAATGGGCACAGCCAAAAACAATCATGTAATGACTTCGGGGAACAATCTGGCAGTGTATAATGACATTTAAATGGGACATACTGCACAGCCTGGCATTTCCACTTCTCCACACGTGCCCTAGAGACACACTTACATGATCACACAGGGAGTATAGTGTACAGGTATGTGTCCACCGCAGCACAAGTCACTGAAGAAAGTGCTTCTATCCAAATGTCCAATCCGTGAACAGTGCATGAACTAGGTTAAATACATAGCAACGAATGTCGGGCGCTCGTTTAAAAGAATGACGTAGATAAAAATAATAGCCAACACTTATATAGCACTTCAATGTGCTTTATATATATTAACTCACTGAGTCTGCACAACAACCTCATAGATAGATGACACTATTATCCCATTCTACAGATGAGGAAATTGAGGCATAGGAGGGTTACATAATTTGCCCAGTCATATAGCTAATAGGTGGTAGAGCCGAAATTCCAACTTAGGCAGGCTAGTTCCAGAACCCATGTTCACAACCACTATGTTTTAGGTACTTTCAAATATCCAATACATTTTGTTGAGAGGTAAAAAGCAAACTACAGAACGATACATATGGTATGATATAGGATAAAAAACTACAAACATAAACTAAACTAATTCTATGTATTTTATACATGTACAGATATGCACAAACACATACACATATATTCTATATATTTTTCTATATTTTATATAGTTCTACATGTATTATACACACACACCTCTATATGTGGGGGGTTATATAT
>NW_005312859.1:0-916 GCF_000412655.1 Myotis brandtii
GAGTCAACCAGCCAGAGTAAGATGAAATGCTTTTGCATTTTAATTAGGTTAGTCTCATGATGTATTCATATAAATACACATTTTTTTCACTTTTGCTAAATTGATGTCATTTGAGGAACAATTTCAACCTAAATCTTTATTTCTGACTTGATTCCTCTGGTTGGTATCTTCCACTGATGTAGACAAATTGGTAACATTAGAGACTTCATAAAGAAATAGGCAAGTACAAAGAAGACGGTTGAAGGGAAAAAAAAGTAAGAAAACAGATAAAAGGCATAAGGATGAATCTGAAATTAATAAGATTAGTTAGCTACAGGGTATAGATGGTAATGTGGTGGAAGAAATGATGGAATGCAAATGTGGTCGAAGGGTAGGCTTTGAGGTTACCTCTGGGTATAGTCCTGACACACTTCCGTATCGTGGTAAAGCTGCACATACACATGCAAAAATAATTTTTAAATAATTAAAATAAACTAGGACATGGGGAGAATACAAAATGAGATACAAACAATAATAAAGCAACTCAACTGCATTACGAATGAATAATAAAACTACACTTAAGTGTGTAGGGAAGAAAGAACTAATCTAAGTAAGTTTGTAAAACATTATGTGACTATTTGCTGACAGTCTAAAGACACAGATATTCTACAATAGTTAGTAAATTTGTCACAGGAGTATGAGTAATTATGAAATAAGGATTTTAGAATGGAGCAAATAAATTATATGTATAATGAGAGCCAGTTTTCTCATTGTAGAAGAAATGAGTTACAAATAATAACTGAGGAGGGCTAGAATAAACCCTGGAGTGTTAGATTGGAACTGGAGAATCAGTATTACACATACTTTTTAAGACTTAAAAGACATATAAATCAATATAGATATTGATATAGATGCCTGTATATATCCCCTGAGAAGC
>NW_005312860.1:0-916 GCF_000412655.1 Myotis brandtii
TGTGAGGAGTAAATGAATCAATGCAAGTATTATGCCCACAACAGTGCCCAGAACTTGGTAAGCAATCAATAAACTGTAGTTATCAGAACACATGCTATACTTGTTTCTTTTGCCTCTTCAGCACATACTTCAAGACTCAACTCCGATGTTGCCTTTGCCATAGTCCATTCATTCAGCCAGTACTTAACCTTCTCATCTCTAAATTCTCATAAAACACTGTCTGTCACACTTATCACAATTTATCATTTTCTTCCTACCCAATGGCCCCAAGAGCAAAGAGAAGGGACCATCTTACTCCTATGAACTAGGGAGAATGTAAGTGCTTGTGGATCAGTCAAATGAATGAAAGGACAGGGCGTGTTTTGATTAGAACCCTTGAGGACTTACTATGTACCCAGACAATGTGCCAAGAATATATTATCTAATTTAATCTTTGCAACATACTTAAGAAGTAGGCTGCATTATTTGCAGTATATAGATAAGGACATGGCAATGCAGAGAACTATAATCACCTTGCATACAGGACACAATGGCAATGAGAGGCAGCGTGGGCATCTGAAGCTATGTATTTCTGCTTGGCTAACTCCAAAGATCCTATTTGTGACCACTAAACAGTACTGCCCTAGGACCCTAGGCTTGGGAAAGGACAAGGTGCTGTGTGAAATCAGAGTTTCAAATTCACTGGATTTCGTACAGGTACATCCCTCTGTCAACAAGGGATGCTACAGATCAGAAACCTTGTTTCTGAGTTCCCTTGATAAATCCTAGATAGCGAACACAGGAATGGGAATTGAGAGTAGCCTTCCTCTCCACCCAACCCCTCCAACTATGCCTACTTCTGGAAGAGTGACTGCTTTCTTGATTGATCTTGGCCCTCCTCTTCCAACTCAGGTGGTTTCTCAGGCCTTAGATCCAG
>NW_005312861.1:0-916 GCF_000412655.1 Myotis brandtii
GGAATTCTGGCAAGTCACCTGACCACCCGGTGCCTCAGTTTCTTCACCTGTCCAGTGATAATAAAGATAATAGTCCTAGGATTATAGGATTGAAGGTAGGACTAAATGACTTAATATCTGAAAAGAGCTCAGAACAGTGCCCGGCACCCGGTACCGTGTTGTGAAATGGGCTTCATTGTTCTTATGGCGCCTCGTCGGAGGGTGCCCTGGTGCAGGAAGGGGTGTGGCAAACTCACTTGTCGCCCTGGATGGGTTTGTTGTTAACTGTTTGCCACTCGGATGATCCTGCCTCCCGGGAGTAGATGTAATATCCCAGGAGCTCTGAGCTTTCTTTCACAGGATCCCAGGTCAGGGAGACAGAGGTCTGCGTGTCGCGGAGAGCTTGAACTTGAGCTGGAGGAGGCAGGGTCGCTAAAGACAGAAACATGGACTGAGTAAGGATGCTGAGTTACATGGTACTAACATGACGGGGAGTGGTGGGCTGTGGGTTCCAATGTGCCCCGGGCTTTGGGCAGCTCTTTCCTTGTCCCAGAGGCGTGCCCCAGACTCGTGTATTCCCAAAGTCCTCTCCCCTCTTACCTCCAAACATCTCCACTTCCTCACTAGGGCTCCAGTCATCAATCCTTACAATCTTCCTCACTTAGAAGTCACCAGGTCTGCAGTTTTCCTCAGTGTTTATCTTCAATCGCTAGAAAACTTGACTTTCTTTCCTTGAAATTTCTCTATTGACTTTCCTGGCTCCCTGAGACTATGCTCCTTGAAGTACGGACTGCCCTGATTTGTTAAATGGACAGATGGATGGATGGATGAATAGATAGATGGATACATGAACAGATGAACAAATGGAAGGGTGGATGGATGGAAAAATGGATGGATGGATGAATGAATGGATGCATGGATGGATGGATGGATGGAT
>NW_005312862.1:0-917 GCF_000412655.1 Myotis brandtii
GAACTGGTTTGAGAAAGTTTCTGTTCTTTGTAAGTAAACATCACTGACCATGATACTGCTAGAAGAGTTAACTGACAATTGCTAACTAAGCCACCTTTCCCCTGAGCTCTGGGAAGAAGTTGGAAACACACTAATGATTGGAATGGAAATAACGTATATACATTATGAGTAAAGCAGCTTTGAGATTTTTTAAAATTTAGGTTTACAATAAGATCTCTCTGCAATAGACCTTTACTTAAATGCAATCCATTTGCAGCACGGTGGTAAAGGGCCCCTTTTCACGCCCCTCTCACTGACTGGCTCTGAGGCCTTGGGCACGCTACCTCCCCACTCCGACCCTCTGTGTCATCATCAGTTATAACAATGGGACCTGCCATAATGTCATTGGCTTTTTAGCCACGTGGCCTCTGCTCCCCCTCCCTTCTGATAACAGAACCGCAATCACCTGCTGGGGAGTCGCCTCCACCTGGAAGTGCAGTCTTGGGGGCCTTTTCATGAAGGGGGTCCAGCCTCCTCCAGCCAGAAGCTGGGCAGGGTCTCTCCTGCAATTTCAGTCTTGAGTGGAGTTAGGCAAGGACTGAAAATACTTTTTGGTTGAAGCCGTGAGTCTCCCAGGAAGGCTACAATGAACAGACAACTTAGAGAAACTTAATCAGAGTCGGATTCTCTTGCATAAGAAGGTGGGCAGCTCCTGGCATTGGTTCAGCTGCTCAACACCATCTTGGTGGGTGCATGGCATATTCTGGGTCTTTCCCTCATGGTCACAGAGTGACCTCGGACTGCCAGGTCCAAGGCAGGAAGAGGAGATGAAGGGGAAGCTTCAGTTTCCCGGAAAGCTGCCAGCTATTTTCTGGTCATGTCTTCTGGCTGGAAATGCCTCATGGCCACCCCCAGCTGAAAGGGAGACTGGCAAAGCT
>NW_005312863.1:0-917 GCF_000412655.1 Myotis brandtii
TTTTTTTTAAAAAAAAACACAAAACTGAACATCCCATCGCTGAGACCTCGGCTCTGTTTTAGTTACAAAACCAAAACAAAAAGGAAAGCCACGAAGCGGGACACACACTATCAATTCCGCCTAACCATGCATGGAGACGCCGGCCAACGGCCTTGGCTTTCTCCTCCCGCCGTCCTGGCTCAACACGGCCTTGTGGTCGAGTGTGTTTTATTGCAGGCCTACAACTGCAGCTATCTCAGCCTCCAAGAACAAAAGTGATCGCGGGGTGAAGAGGGAAGCGGGCCAAGAGGCTGTCCCTCCGGGCTCCTGGTGGGGACACCAGGTCCCACAAGCTCCTCCAAACCCGCACCGGTGTGCGCGGGGCCCCATGCGGCCCTGGGAAGCGTCCCCAGCCGCCTCCTCCGCTGGCTGCCCCAGGAAACTCCATTGCTAACAGTTACGGTCAGCCATTTAAATCACATTACCCTGTAAGTGGATATACAAATTGTCAGCCTTAATGAAATTTAGGAGGAAGCAGCGGGAGAGGTGAAAACACTTAGAACTGGTTTCTTGGTTTTCGAGACCCAAATGCAAGTGGTTTCAAGTGCGCGCTGGGAACATGCTTGGGGTGCGGGTTCTCTGCCAGCGCGTGGAGGCTCCCCGGGAACTCACTCACGGTTGTCTTCTCCTGGTTTGCCCTTGACTGCACCACGTCGCCGACCTCCATGGAGCTCCTCAAGGCAGGAGAGGATCTTACTCATTACTCCACCGCACCAAAGGCCTGGCACTCAGGCGCATTTGGGAAACGTGGGAGGAAAGAGTAAGAGCTGGCAGCCCCCGTGCGCAGCCTGAATCATGAGAGTCGGAGGGGCCCTGGGAAAGGAAATCTACCTCCGAGATGCCAGAAATCCCTCCTTAGACTGTGGGGGGCAGGGGGG
>NW_005312864.1:0-917 GCF_000412655.1 Myotis brandtii
AAGGCTCATGGTGATGCTGTCTTCTTTGGAGCTGAGTTGTTTCCCATATAGCCTAGGTCGTGTCTACCTCTCCAAAGCAAAGCAGAAGCACGACACGAAGGGGAAAGAAAATGAGATGGGGCAATCCAAATAACCGACCTCTGGTTTCTGCATATTTTCCCTGTCGGCAGGAGTACACACTTTCGCATTGAGGCGAGAGAAACCACACAGATTACCGAGACCGGTCTTATGCAGTGGAGGGTGTGAGAAGGTAACCTGTTGGCTGTAGCCGACGAATAGCCCAGTAGCAGTCAGCGTGGAACCCAGGTGTGACTATTAACAGTTATCACCTATTTTCCGCTCTCAGCTCCATGGCAGAGAAATGACCTAAAGTGAAATCATTCTTTTTCCCCTGAAAATGTTTCTCCTCCATTATGCCCAGTCTTAGCGATGACACTCAACTGCTTGTTATCGGAGCTAAACCCTTTCCTTTCCCTTCCAACCCCAAAGCAAAGAAGTCCTGTTGAGGCCACTTCTCTGCCTATCTTTCCAGCTCTGTCTCTTGTCCGTCACTGCATTGGCCCCCGGCCACCCGCCCCACCCAGGGTGACACTGAATGATATGAAAAGCGCATCGTGTATCACGGGCTTTGGCAATTTTTTGCCTTTGCTTATCCTCTGCGCAGAATGTCTTCTCATTCCCTCCACTCCTCAACACCCACTCAGTTTTCAATACTCAAATCAAGTGTCATCGTTCCATTGAACCCCTTTCCTGTTTCTTCCCACTGGGAGAATTAGCCCCTCCTATCTCTGAGCATCTGTCACACGTTACACACTTAATTCATCTTTTTCTCCAGTGCCCATGCCTGCTCACTCCCTGAAGATTAAGCTCCGTAGGTTGGGCGGTTGGCTCACTGTCCTCCGTAGCTAAGTCTGTAG
>NW_005312865.1:0-917 GCF_000412655.1 Myotis brandtii
GTCCTGCTTAGTCACCTCTATCCTTTGAACTTACAAGTCCATGAACCCCTAATAACTGCACATGAAAATTTCTGCTTGTGTGTATTTTCCCCAAAAGGGAATCCAATGTTTTCTCCTTTTCTCAGAAAGCTCATTTGCCCCAAACCACAGGTCTAGAGAGTCTAATTCTAAATTAGAGAAGTCCATTAACAAGGCACCTTAGACTAGGCCATAAAAAGGGGTTCGGTGACACCTCTTAAAAGCAAGAGAAGGCAATCCTGTTACAGCCAGGGAACACCCACCCCTGTCCCTCATTTCCATGGTTCAAGTCCAGCTCCAGGTTCTCCCTCCTGTCTCTGAACTTATACTCAAGAAAGAAGGCACAGACTTCTTATTTGTCCCAAGGATGGAACTTAGGGAAAAAGAAAGAGGAATCGACGGCATGAAACTGGTTGTAGGACGATGGAAATGAGATAGTTTGCCAGTGGGCAAGCCTAATCCTTCTAAAAAAGACGCAGGACCACATCTCGCCTTCAGGTTCCTTGAACCTTTTCTCTGGTCCCTCCCTGTATTAGTTTCTTATGGCTGCGGTAACAGATTACTTAGTGTCTTCAAACAACATGCACTTATTATCTTACAGTTTGGGCGGTTGGAGGTCCTAAAATCGAGGCACTGGCAGGGCAGATTCTTTTGGAGGCTCTGGAGGAGGATCCATTCCTTCGCCTTTTCAAGCTTCTAGAGGCCGGCCGCATTTCTGGGCTTGTGGCCCCTTCCTTCACCTTCAAGGCCAGCAGCATCTTCAAATCTGTCTCACTCCCTCTTAATCTCATTCGATCTCTCCTCTCTTTTTCTCTCTCTCAGCTCTGCTTTCGTGAACACACCTCATTTTCTGACTCTGACCTTCCTGCCTCCCTCTTATACAGACCCTTGTGATTACA
>NW_005312866.1:0-917 GCF_000412655.1 Myotis brandtii
GCCCAGTAGGGCCAGGTGTCTCTGAATAGTAACTCCCCCCACCTGTTGCTCCTTTGCTGTTGGAAAGCTCTTTTCATTTCAAAATCTCTCAAATCAAGCATAAGCCCCTATAGTTGCAAGTTAATACCACTGGAAGGAGTAGTTAGCAAATAACCCCGAACAACTAGCCCAGCCAGCAACAGAACCAGAAAACTACTGGGAACTTGGGGGCCAGTGGACGGGAGGAGGGGGAGGAGCTATAGGGGTAATATGGCTTCGCCAGTTTGAATTTAGCACCCAGGAATATCACACAGCAGGACAGGGCTTTAAAGTTTCCTAATATCCCAATCATCAGAAAGGTGGGGCTAAGAAGATTTGTTGAGGAATTACCACGTGTCAGATGTGCTAAATATAAGCATATCTCCCGTTTGGGGTTATTGTGTTCTACAGATGTTGCATTTTTTTACAGCTTGAAGGCCAGACCCACCATCAGCAAAAGGGTTACTACTCACTTGATTGCCATACTCGCTTTATTGCAGTGGCCTGGAATCAAACCTGCAATATCTCCGAGGTATGTCTGTACTCCCTAGGGTTTAGTTCAACACATTTTACAAATAAGAAAACAGTGTCAGAGAGCGAAAGAGAGCTGCCTGAGTCTGCACAGCTTTGGGATTTTTGCCCAAGCCTATCTGCCTGGTTCCAAAGTGCTGAAGGTGGGCAGTTAATAAATAGGAAACCATGTCAGAAACTAGTTTCTTTGTGTGTTTTTTTGCCTTCCAGGGTGGTGTTCTTTCTATGGAGTATGCCATCTTCCTTGTCTGCCATAATGTTGAACAAAGCATTTGCACAAGAGCAACATGCTTTGTTCTCTTTACAATGTCGTGAGATAGGCAGGAGGTGGACAATTGTCCCTATCTAACAGCTACTAAAGGGTCCAA
>NW_005312867.1:0-917 GCF_000412655.1 Myotis brandtii
ATTCAAAGAGTCCTAGGAGTGTGACCTTGCACCTAGCATATGCGCAATCCAAGCTTGTTAAGGAAAAGGTTTACATCATCTACTATGACTTCCCTGGATAATCCCTCTGATGGGTAGTTTTATGGGTCAACTTGACCTGGACATGGGTCAAACAGTATTCTGGGTGTGTCAGTGAAAGTGTTTCTGGGTGAAATGAATATTTGAATTGGTAGACTGAGTAAAGCCGATTGCCCTCCCCAATGGAGGTGGGCCTCATGCAATCCACTGAAGGCGGAATAGAACAAAAAGGCTGAATAAGAGGGAACTTGCCTGCCTGGCTGCTGAGCTATCACATTGGTCTTCTCCTGTTTTTTTGAATCAAACTGAAACATCAGCTCTTCTTGTGTCTTAAGCCTGACAGCTTTTGGACTAACTCTAACACCATTAGCTCTCCTGGTTCTCAGGCCTTCGAACTTGAACTAGAACTACACCATCAGCTCTCCTGAGTCTTCAACTTGCAGACTGCAGATGATGGGACTTGTAATCAATGAGCCAATTCCTTATGATAAATACCTATATAGTTCTGTTTCTCTGGAGAATCCTGACTAAGACAGATTTTTGGTACCAAGAAGTGGGGTGCTGCTGTAACAAATACCTGAATGTGTGGAACTGGGAACTGGGAACTGCGTTGAGGCTGGCAGACTTTTTGACATGTGTGCTGGAAATATGGATGTTAAGGGCGATTCAGGTGAGATCTCAGGTGGAAATGAGGAAAATGCTATTGGAAACTGGAGGAAAGGTGATCCTTGTTATAAAGTGGCAAAAAACTTGGCAGAACTACGTTCTAGTATTTTGTGGAAAGTAGAACTTGCAAGCAATAATATTGGATATTTAGCTGAGGAGATTTTCCAAGCAAAGTATTGAGGTGGCCTATTTCC
>NW_005312868.1:0-917 GCF_000412655.1 Myotis brandtii
CCCTGTTGCCTCTTTGGGACTTTTCACCGTGCTTCACATACACTGAGCACTCAGTAAATATTAATTAAAGAAATTAACAAAGAAGTGAATGGTAAGGCTTATCTTGAGAACGAGGAGGCCAATGAAATAAAGTGAAGACTCAAAAAGTGGGCTTTGAGAGCACATGCTCAGGTGTTGGACACCCAACTCATTAACTGAGCCTTCTATGGAGTCTACAGGTTAGAATTTCCACCCAGAGGATTCGGTTGTGGAAAGAAAAACACACACGAACCAGATAGGGAGCTAAGAGCCAGCATGCAGAGATGAACCTATTATCGCTCAGCTTCTTCTGAACATTTATAGATCCTTTCTTTGTCTTCAAAGGATAGCCATATCCTTTGATAAGGGATTACACTCCTGCCTGGAAAATCTGGACTCACACCCAGTCTGGAGTCCTCAGAGATGTAGGGCAGGCTGTCTCTCTGGGTGGACAGCGAGAGCAAGAGAGACTGGTACTGGGCCTTGGGGCCCTTGTGGGATCTTTGTACATGTTGCTTCTCTTGCCTGGAATGTCCATTCCCTCCTAGTCCACTTGGCCCCATCTTTCAAGACTAAAGTCAATGACTACACTCTTTACTCAGGTAGAACTGTCCTCGTCTTTCTTTGGACATCACCAGAAAAATAGATATTTTATTATGTATCATCATTTACTAGCAATAAACCATTGATTAGGTTATTCATCCGTGTCCCCAGATTTGGTGACCATCCTATATGTGTAAACTCTCTGTAGGTGGTAAACTCATTGAGTTGCTGGTGTGTATACTGTCAGTGTGGCCAGGTTAAAGTGTCTGGCTCCAACAGACTGATGAATTTCAGAGGGAAGGTGGCGGTGGGGAGGTGGGTGAGGAGTGATTAACTGCATAGCCCATGGACACAGA
>NW_005312869.1:0-917 GCF_000412655.1 Myotis brandtii
AGAAAAATGAATTGAAATTCTCAGGAATATGTTAAATATATGTAAGCAAAAAGAGAATATTATGAAAGAGTGTTATTAAAATATAGGCTACTTCCTCATTTAAATACGACATTGATAGTCCCGAGTAACCAGTAAATAAAAGAAAGGTTTGATTCTCTCCACAGTGGTGTTCAGAGAGCAGATACTGAACAGAGCATTAAATATTTACAAGAAAATCTGATAGTCAGATTTTGATATTTATTAAGGACTTTCCACATTGAGTTTAATTAAGGATTTGATTATGAATTCTACCTTGAAGGCATGATTACTACTTATCCCTTCACTCTTAGGCCAAAGAGAATTGCAGATGCTGAATTTCTCTCCTCTGCATCTATGAAATAGTCATTAGTTTGAAAAGGCATCTTTTTTTCTTACTGCTGAAAATTGCCTAGAGAAATTTAACTCATTCCGCTTTTATAGTACTCTTTTAAGGAATACTGGATGTATTTTCAATCTTATAACCAAGAAGATAGATGAATCATCACAACTAATTTCTGATAAACGTGCAATTGTCTTTTATTACCCTTTTATTATCACATATTAGGCTTTTATCCATGTTATTACTGTGAGATATGGCAGGGAAATAATGCTTCTTTCTTAGAGGGTGTGTATAAAATTTACTACTCACTTTCATTACTTAGGGTCTTCTTTTTCTAGCTTTCCCTTGCCAACGCATCAGTAGAAAAACCTCACCATCGAACAGACTTGTTCTAGGAACCCTATTGTTAGCTAAATATCTTGGGTATCATAAATGCATCCCATTTTAGCTCTTAGAAACTTTGAAACAAACTGTTAAATGTACTAGGAGTCATATGGCTATTTAACAAAGAAGGAACTTCTGGGACCATAGGTGGTGTCTCCCCCCTAAGGAATTGAAA
>NW_005312870.1:0-917 GCF_000412655.1 Myotis brandtii
AGGGCTAGGGTTAGGGCTAGGAAGAGCTGAGATCCTGCAGGCCCTGGTCAGCCACGAGAAGGATTTTGGACGTTGTCCTCGCGCACCAGGCTTCCTTGGAAAGGATGTTTACTGTTGCTGGTAAGAGCATGACCTCAGGAGCCACATGGCCTGCGTTTAAACCCTGGCCCAGCCACTGATGAGCTGGGAGGCCTTAGGCAGGTTGTTTAACCTTCAGCATCCACATTTTCTCATCTGCAAAAGGAGAACAGGAGAGGACCTATTTCATCTCTTAGGGTGGTTCTTAGGATTAAATGAGTTGATATATGTAAAGGGCCTATACCAGCGAATAGCACATAAGGATTTGCAATTATTGTTGAAGGGTTTTAATCAGGAGAGTAATGTGATAAGGTTTGTGCTTCTAGAAAGCACTCTCGCTACCGCATGAAGGGAAACGAGGCTGCAGAAGGAAGAGTGAGCACAGAGAGCTTGAAACTCAGTTGAAGATTACGCGTACCCGGGAGTGAGACGACGGTGGTCTAGACCAGGGAACAAGCAGTGGAGCTAGGAAGAGGGTGAATAGACTTGGTGATTTGTGGGATGTAGGGAGGAGGGAGGGAGGAGAGGAGTCAGGAATGACAGCCAGGTTTCCAGTTTGGGTCTCTTGGTGGATGGGGTGCTAGGTTTTCAGTGGAAGCTGATGAGTTAAATTTTGGACATGTCGAATCCGAGTTGCCTGGAAGACCTTAAAATAGAGATATTGAACAGGGAGATGAGATGCAGGGGCTGCAGATAAATATCTGGGAGCCACTAGCTTATTGATAGCAATTAAAACCTGGGTAGACGCCTGGTCGGGTATCTCAGATGGTTAGAGCATGGATCCGATACACCCAGGTTGCAAGTTTGATCCCCAGTCAGGGCACATATAAGAATCAACC
>NW_005312871.1:0-917 GCF_000412655.1 Myotis brandtii
TGTTGCCAGTGGAAATAGGGTTCTTCCACCAAGTCATGAGAAAAGCATTTCGGGGCTCCACGCATAGGAGGACGAGGTGCAGTGGTAAGATGTATTGGAGTGGAAAGGAAGGGCTGTCCCCAGATGCAGTGTCTCAAGCACAGCCAGGTGGCTTAGCTTCATCCCATGTGGAAGAAGTCCAGGCTCTGGGGCCTCAGAACCGCTCTTGTCCTCACCACACTCAGGTGGGCCAGGGCCCGGAGATGCAGAATTTCTGTCTCATTTCCCCATCTGCACATCAGCCGCCAACGCCACATGGCTGTGATGGAGAGATAGGGCACAAACAAGTGGTTCAGTCCATGCCAGAGCTTAGTCCAGCTCAGTCTCTGCCCCACCCGCTACCTTAGTCTCTGTTCCCAGCTGCACTCCAGCGGACATGCAGTGCCACACCCAGGCCTGTGCTTGGAGCCATGGGGCTGCACCTAGGGAAAGTATGTAAGAATGAAGGAACAGCAGATGAACAAACAAACCTTTGTTAAGCTTTGATTATATTCTCTTGGGCTTGGGAAAAAGCAGCTTTCTTTCAAACTAACCAATCTCTTTTCTGGTTTTTTGAGGGCTTGTGCTGGGCCCTCCCTTATCCAACCTGGTCCTTTCTCCAGGCCAGACCCCTCTCCTCTCTGGTGCCATTTTGGCTCCTACTGCATATGCCTCAGCAGAGGAATCTCCTCTTTATAGTTTACTAGAGCCTCCGTGCGTGAATTCATGCATGGGTGGGGTCCAGCCATCCCTCCCCAATGGGGGTCAATCAGGGCTAGGCTGGTGGCAGGGAGGGGACATGGGAAGTTGGACAGCCGGCCCCACCCCCGATTGGGGTGGGGAGAACCACATGGGGATGGGGCCAGTCAGGGGGAGAGGCCATGGGCAGTTGGTCTGCC
>NW_005312872.1:0-917 GCF_000412655.1 Myotis brandtii
GAGCTTCTGGGCTGCAAGGATTGTGCCCCTGTCATCTCCGAGGGTCTAATACTGTCTGCTACATAGTAGGTGCTCAATAAATGCGTGTGGAGTGGACAGTACAGTGTATCTGAAGGTTCACCTTCTCTGGGGGAAATTCTTTTGTTTATTTCCCTTTGCATAAGACTTCAGTGTTATTGTAGCCCATTCTCTTGGCACTTCATGTCTGAGAATCAAGCTCATTATCTTTGAAATGCTGACTGCCTGTCTTCCTATCCGTTCAGCTAGAGCTACCTAAAAGCCGGTTTGGCCCACAGTGAGCATCTTGTTGTAAATGGCCAGCTCTGAGCGGTTCCCCTGGGAACCTCATCAATCTTGGTGAGTAGGGCCATCTTGTGCCGGTGCTTTCCAGGAAGCCGCCAGATGCTCACAGAAAAGCATCCTTAGTTAAAGTCCTTTCAGAGGTGTCCGGGGGATCACGTTGTGGGAAAGTATTCAAACAAGATCAGTAAATGAAGCAGTGACTGGGGAAAAGACATCATTTAATTTACCTCTCCCCAGCTGATCCTCTGCTTGCTTCTGAGCAGAGAGAAGCCTGATTTACTGACTCATCGTAGTTCCTAAATTGTGATTTTTTTAATCCTGAAGGGCCATTTCCAGTGAGCAAGCTACAAACACATCTCTTAACAAAACCTTTAAATATGTGTCAGAGATGGGATTATATTGCTAATATGGTTTTTGTTAAAGGAAGAATAATAGACGGGAACATGGTGCTTCTTAAATGTAAACAAGCTTTGGAGGATGAATGCTCAGTGTAGGAGAGCTCATGCAAAAAATGGCCAACAGTGAATGGACTGATTTCGAGAAGAAGAAAGGGACTAGTGTTTGCTTCCCCTAAGGTTTGCGTTGTTTTGTTGTTTCTTCTTCCGTCTTTAATG
>NW_005312873.1:0-917 GCF_000412655.1 Myotis brandtii
TTTTTTTTTTTTAATAGAAAACCCCACCCGGAGGGCAGGGACCTCTTTGTTTGCATCCCAGGGGGAGGGAGGGGTCTCCGAGCTTTTGCAGCCCGGGGCGAAGGGTACGTGGCAGCCCTCTGGAGGGCTGCCGGGGACAGGACTCACCCAGGATGTTCCCGATGAGAGCCACCACGAACACGATGATGTAGCCCGCGATCAGGACCCACTCGTATTCTTTCGGGTGGAGGTATTCCCTCCACAGGTACCGCAGGAATTCCTCGTCGTCATAGTCGGTGGGGCTTAGAAAGGGCTCTTGAGTTTCATTCAGCTCCGAGGCGGATGACCAGTTGCGACACGGGGGTGAGTCCTCCAGTTTGGTGCCGGACATCACGGGGCTCGAGTCCGGTTCGGCTCAGTGCTGCAAGCGGCTCTTGCCCTGCCCCATGAGCACCGGGGACTCGCGGTGGGAACGGCTGCGCCGAGAGGCGAGAAGGGGCTCCGAGCAGCAAATGACGTGAAAAGTTCAGGAGCCAATGCCTCCTCCGGAGTCCTGTGCCCCGCAACTTCGGCGGCGCCTGGGCTGTGTGTGCCGGGCGCTTGGGCACCGGAGAGCCAGGCGGTTGAGGACCTCCGGACCCGGCACTGGAGGCTGCAGCAATGACACCGGGAGGAGACGCTACCTCGGCTCGGCTCGGGCTCAATTACTCCTCATTCCAGCACTGAGTCCGCAGCCCGCAGCCTCCTCCCGCGCGGATGGAGAGCTGGAGTGGGAGGAGAGAAAGTAACGAAGATGATTTTAACCTGTGTCTCTGCGGGTCCCATCTCCCGTCTTTTCTACTTTCCATTTCCTTCTCCATGTCTCACCTGCAGTTTCTCTAAACCATACGTGTGCAGGTCTGTGCACATGGCAAGCATGTCAGGGCATGGTGAACTCG
>NW_005312874.1:0-917 GCF_000412655.1 Myotis brandtii
AAAAAAAAAGTCTTTGGCTGAAATGCTCAGGAAAAGAAGCAGTGAAAGGTACAAGACGGTTGGTAAGAGCCATCTGTGACCACTGCATAACAAACGCAACTTAGTGCTCAGTAAGAAACCCTTTAAAATTGCCATTAGCAGGAGTTCTGAAAATATTATACCACACATTTTCTCCCTATTTTCATATATTCTTCTCTTCAGTGACATAGTTGACAAAGCAGGATTTAAAAAATGTGCCATTGTCACTTGTATCCAGGCATTTATGTAAACCAAGGTTCTAGGAAAATTGTAATGCAAAGCAGAACAGAATTTTTCAAAACATTGCTCAGAATCTGTGGTAACAGTTCTCTGTCATGTGGCACACTTTCCTAAAGTTTCCCTGTTCAGCATTGGGGAAAAAATGTTATTTTCACAGATAGACTGCAGTTCTTTATTTATACAGGCAATAGGAAACATTATTTTTATTCACCAATATATTATTAAGATGAATGTAAATTTTATGTAAAGACATCAAATACTTTGTTTTCTATTTATTCCTTTACTTTTGTCTAGTCATTTCCCTTCTTTTTCTCTCCAAAATCACAGAGCCTCTTATACCTTCAGGAGCATATTGGTAAATGCTTGAAAACATTGACACAGTCATTATCTAACCTTTTATAATTAAGCAAAGTGAAGCCCACTGAGGCAAGGAGACTGATCCAGGTCCGTATAATTTAGCTAGTTGCTAAGTTGGAACCCTATTACATGTTTACTGACACACCCCAGCATTGTGTTACATTTCTGTTCTGTTTTGTTCTTGACATAAAGGGTAACTGGTAAGGCAACATGAATTTTCAAAAACAATACAATTAAGGAGTAATTAAATAATATGCCAAGTAGCAGAGCAAGAAAAAAATTATATTGCTTTGAGGTTATTC
>NW_005312875.1:0-917 GCF_000412655.1 Myotis brandtii
ACCTACGCTCTATCCACTGAGCCAAACCAGCTAGGGCGTGTTGGTGACATTTTTGTACTACATCAACTGTGCCTTAAAATTGAACTAGAAAGTCTAGATGAACCCTGATGAAAATTCCCTGGTCTACTCTTTGGATCTCATTTTATGCAATTTCTCCTTCCTATTCTTAAGTGTGGACATCAAGGCAGTCCATTTAGGGAGTCAATACCTTCATCCTCTAGAAGCCTGGTAAATCTATAAGCATTGCTGATAAACCATGGCATAGAATTTATTTTTCCTTCTGCCAGTGTCTGTTATTAGGATTCTGTGCCAAGCATCACACTCCATTATTCGATGCCTTCTTTATCTGTATATGCAATTCATCAATGTCCGTCAACCTAGACTTCTGACCCACTGTCCAATTCTGATCAATAATGTTGAACCTTTTTTCTCTATGCCTAACCAGCCTACATTGAATTTAGATATTTTAGTACCAGGTTGTGGCTTCTGATTCACACATGTGGGCCTTTACTCAGACATGCCACCTCTCTCTGATTGCTTCATTGAGTCCAGGTTCCATTGCATCTCTAAGAACCTCAACCACTGTGAGTACACTCTCTCTAGTCCTCTCCTTGCTTTGCTTCAGCACACGAGGTCCTATTTCCTCATCATGCTGCCTCTGTCCTGGCATAAAAAACAAAAGCCCTTGGAGAGGAAAGACATTGAGAAAACATGGAAGGAAAGGAATTGAGTAAAAGAATTGTCAACACCTCATAGCACATAGACAATTAGAAGGAAATGAGGGTTTTTGAATGTGGTTATCTCCTCAGTGGCTTCCTTTTCTTCTATCATCCAAGAATCACAATCCTATATAATAAAAGCTTAATATGCAAATCAACCCAACGGCAGAACGACTGGTCGCTATGATGCGCACTGAC
>NW_005312876.1:0-917 GCF_000412655.1 Myotis brandtii
TGGTGGTTGCTGTGGGAGGAGGCCAGGGAGAGTGTGTGACTCCCTGTTGACCTGTGAGCTGCACCCAGGCAATTGGAGTCTCCTCACCACCTTCCCTGTCCTTGGAGTTTTCATCCTGCCCACTGTTCCCACGGTGAGAGCGTTTTCAAGGACACAGTCTTGAAAGAGCCATGTGTTGCTGAAATCTCCTGGAGAGTATATGTGACTGAACCCAGCCTCAGCCCCAGCGATAAACGTCGAGATTCTATGGGCGGGAACAGAGATTTACTAGCCCAGTGGTAGGGGCCCTTGCTCAGTAACCTGCCATCCACTAAACTGAGTGGCCTGCCTCTTCCTTTGGTCTGTCCTTGTCCTCCATGTACCTATGCATGGGGGCCAGTTTATGAACCAACAGTTGCATACTTTTTAAAAATACTAAAAACCACTGACTATACACTGTAAAAAAGCACATTTTCATGATTTGTGCATGACATCTCACTAATAAGTAAAGTATTTTAAAAGTATGAGAAGAGGCAGGAGCAGAGTTGCTTATCCCCTGTAGGCTGTAGTGTACCAGTAAATATCTTGCACTTTGGGAAACTATTTGTATTTACGTGTTGGCACGATATTTCCTCTCCTGGGGCTCTCTCCTCTAACAATGCTTTGGGAAATTGTCCTATGCAAAAATATTAACTTCACTTTAATTTAAAGAAAGTAGTATTTGCATTAGAGTAGTAGGAGGTTTCTGTTATTTCATTTGCCATTAATTTTTCATAAGATTAGAAAACCTTTATAATAAAAATGAACACAATTAAAATGAAAAATCTCAAAGTGCTGCCTTGGCCAGTTTTTCTCAGTGGTTGGAGCATCTGCCCATGGACCAAAGGGTCTCAGGTTTGACTTCCCGGTCAAGGGCATGTATCTCAGTTGCAGGCTTG
>NW_005312877.1:0-917 GCF_000412655.1 Myotis brandtii
ACCTCTGACACGCATGTCATAGATTCGCCATCACTGCACTAGGACATCACAGGGATGGTACTTGCAGGAAACAGTCAATCCCCACACTGGGTAAGCCAAGGGAAGCATTTGGGGTGATGAGACCCTGGAAGTTGGGAGGAGATTTCTCGCTGACCTACACTCAGACCTCTGAGGAAGGCAAGGTGAGATTGTTCTGAGGACTCCAACGAAAGATGCTGCAGCCTGGGACCAACTGCCTCTACCTGGGCAAAAGGCCATTGCTGAGGGATGCTGACCTAAACAGCAAGCAGCAGGAAGAACAAAACCTTTCCTCTACTCCAGCCTTCCAGACTCCCTCTAGTGCCCCTGTAGGTAAGAACCTATCAGGAGTAGCTGGTCAAGGAAGAAAGTCATTTTCACAATCCCAGCACCAGTATCAGAGTAGAGCAGGGCACATAGATTTGGAGTTGGGAGTTAATAGCTTCATACTTGGTACAAACAGTAATAATACATATTGCCTTCCTATGTCATGAGAGGCTGAGGAGGAAAATGAAGAGAATAGGCACAGGCAGGAGACAGACTGGCTCTTCAGTGTTTGTCAGAACAGAAAGGCAAGGAGGTGGTAGTAGCAATTACCTGGCTTTTTGCTGAGGGCCCAGCCTGGCCATACCAGTCATCAGAGGAAACTCTGAGCTCCTTTCTTTTGCCTTCTCTCTATTCCTCTAGTGAAAATGGCTTTCCATGGCTAATGTTTGGGGCTGCCATGAGGTCTAATGAAGACATGCTCTGTTATCTCACTAGCATTCAAGAGTTTGTGAAGCCCCCTCCCGCTTCCCTGAAGAAGCATGTTGCAGAAACTCAAAAGTGACACTTGTGGTGTGCGACCCTAATGTGGAGGAGCTCTGACTGATTCAGTCAAATATCAGCATCCCCTGAAA
>NW_005312878.1:0-917 GCF_000412655.1 Myotis brandtii
GTTAATAATCGTGTGTTAGGAAAGCTGTCCATTAATAAGGCCAGTCTTCAGAAAAAGTAAAACCATTTTGTTTCTTTAGCTTTCCTAGACTGACAATGCAATACTATCAAATCACAATCAAAGAGAATAAAGACACGCTGGATGGATAGATCAGTACCATTGGTTACAGCTAAACAGTTTCATTCTTGGCGCCACATAAAAACAATTAAGCCAATCACATCAAATAAATCATGGCTTTTTTCTTTATCACAATTCACTAAGTGATGCTAATTATGGTCCTTGTCAAACACGTTTGGTAAAGGCTATTTACAGTGTACATGGCTGAGCATGCACTATTTATAGTTACAAAGATACCTGCCAGTTTATCACAATAGAATTACACAGTGCCTGAAATGGTGAAACAGCTCCCACAGCATTTAAATTAATAGTTTCAAGCAGGAAACATTCCTTATTTGACCATGATTGCAATAATTACAGGAAAAATTCTTATGAAAACACGAATCCCCTTCAAGAAATTGATGCATATTCTACGCACTACAGGTTAAGGCAGTAAAAAATGTATTCCTGATAACTGGAGGTCTTGACAATGTCAATTAAAGCGGTCTGTCTCTAGGTTTCCATTCTCCATCATGTACTCAAAGTTCTGTCTGTAGAACTAGTTTGTAAAGATTTCATTTTTATAGTCAAAAAGTGTTAGTAATGAAGAGATGACACTGGAAGAAATTGCTAGGGAAAGGAAAAATGTAAGTTACATTTTGCTTGAAAGTTTTCAAATCATAAACAAGAGCATTATTTATGAGTCTCATCTTTGAAAGTATAAAACAAAGACATACAGTTTACCATTCTTAATTTAAAATATATTGTACTTTGAACAATTCAAGTAATGTAAGACTATCAAAAATAAGTTCGTAAGCCAT
>NW_005312879.1:0-917 GCF_000412655.1 Myotis brandtii
GATAAGTATTAACTATTTATTATTATTATTTTTTATTACTGGAACAAACTCACAGCTCACATCTTTGAGGGAGGCTCATGTCACAAGTGATTCTTGGAGTAAGTTGTATGTCTCCGAACCCCACCAGTCCATAGGTACTGACATTGTTACATTCACCATGGGCTGCCATGGCTGGTATTTGACATCCATGCCCTCGAGTCTACCAACAGCATTCTATCATAGTCCACTTCAGTGATTTCTGTTATAGCAAGAAAAACAACACAGTGACATTCAGACCTGATATCATGATGATGACAGCTGCTTGAGAGCTTGGCTGATGTTTTTAAAGAATCTGGACAGGACTGGACAGAAAGACTCATTTATATAAATGACCATAAAAAACAAAAGATAAAAAAAATCATATGCACAAATAATTTAGAATGTGTAAGATAAAAAGTACATCATACTCACAAATAATTTAAAATGTACGAGAGGGTAATAAGTTCCATAATCTGATTTTATGGTTAACATTTGCATTTCCATTTTTATTCATTTTCACATATAAATTGGTGATTTAAAATAAATGTAATGGAGTTAACTACTTTGTGAATACCCTAATCATTGCTGAGAATTCCAGCACTTATCCAAAGAAAAATTCTCATGCAACAATACTATACAGAATAAATCAGAGAGCTTCAATGGTCTATCTTTCATTGTCTTTTCCTCTTGTTTTATTATTATAGGTTTTAAAAAATATTTGCATTTGGAGAACAGGATCAGACAAATATAAAACATGCAGAGGGTGTAACCATATGAAGTCAGAATCCACTTCAACTTTACTAGTAAAATACACTATTTTGTCATCTGTTTCCTCCCATTACCACTATTTACAATTCTCATCACTTGCCAGTTGCCATTTCAGAGCTGGGTGTTAAATA
>NW_005312880.1:0-917 GCF_000412655.1 Myotis brandtii
CTTTCAAAGAGACAATTCCATTTTCAACTTGAGGAAAGTTATTTATATTGAACAAGACATGCATTCATTATAGCAAATTAATTTTGTTAATATTAATTTTTCTTGTTTCATAGTTTTGCTTATGTAAACACATAAAAGCTGTAAACAAAAGAAAAAAATTATTTTTATGTTTTTACATATTTGGATAATACCAGAGTAGAAAGTAATTTAATAATCATTAGCAATATACAAGAGTGTTTTCCTTTTAAAATGCTTTCATATATTACTCAAGTGAGAATTATTGATTAGGATGAAAACAAGCCATTAGCATGTTAAATACTGTAGTATAGGGAGGAATTTAGCGGTATTTTACAAATATCCAATACTTTCTGGACAATTAGATTTTTCACCTCAATTATTACTTTCTTCTGTAGAAGAGGAATTGGCAAACCATAGCCTATGGGCCAAATCCAATCTGCTGTGTACTTTTATAAATAAAATATAATTGGAATACAGTCACACCCATTTATTTATGTACTGTTTATGGCTGCTTTCGCCTAACAACAGAGTGAGTATTTGTGACACAGATCACAAAGCCAAAAATATTTACTATCTGAACTTTTAAGAAAGTGTTTGCTGACCTCTGATATAGGATTTTTCTCTTCTTTTTTCTTGGTATTAAATATATCTTAAAATATCTTTACATAGATCAATGGAACAAAATGAAGAATAAATAAATACACCCATATGAGTTAGCCCAATAGATTTTTACAAATATAAACTTGAAAAAAATGATTCAATGGAAGAAAGATAGCCTTTCCATAACAAAAAAAAACCCTCAACCTAGAACTCATATGATATATAAAATGTTTAAGTTAATTCAAAATGAATTATAAACAAATATAAAACTTCTAGGGAAAAAGTAGAAAATATATTCA
>NW_005312881.1:0-917 GCF_000412655.1 Myotis brandtii
CTTCATTCCGTGCCACCCCCTGGTGGTCAGCGCATGTAATAGCAAGCGATCGAACTCTTGAGGGGAAAATTTGCATATTAGGCTTTTATGTACATAGATTCTCATTCACATCACTGCCAGATAGTGGGACTCAAAATCTGATTCTAAAATTTATAGGATTAGTTAAAGCACTTTAGGTAATCAAATTGACAGAAAATATTAGCCACCTTAAAAGTATTCAACAAATTATTGAAATTATTTTAATAAAAACCTACCTTTTGTGTGATCATTCCTTCTTTATCTTTCTAACATTACAGCCTCCACCAACAACTGCATGCTACTCAGAAGGCTAAGTGAAAGTTAAAAGACATTTCTATGACAAAAAAAGAATAAAATTCTCATTTTGCAATTCCTGTTGAGAATAGAATACAAGGTACATTCTTTATTTAGAGAAGCGGTCATGTTATGTGGACCATTTATTGGCATATCAATGTGTTCCCACGTAATAAGCCAGTGAAGATGGAGATGCGTACCTGTGTCAATACTGCTGTGAGTAACAGCTCTTGATGGTGCATTCCTGCATCCACCATCACCATAAAGGCATTGTTGGATATCAAGCTCAATATTGAATAAGCCACACCACGATTTCCCAAATAAGTATGAGGTCACCAAGGCTTGAGGAGAGAGGAAACATAGAAATTGCGATCAGTTACTAAACTTGATTGTCTCATACAGTTATATCTGGCCATTTTCCTATCCCAGTGTATATAAACCCCACCTATCTTTTAAGGCTCAGCTCTTTCTCTATGTCTACTTTAATCTCCCAATCCAGGATTCATATGTTTTCTGAATTTTGGCCCTGTATGTACACAACTCTTCCCCAAGGGTCTATTTCTATCTTACTTTCTAGTTATTTAAGTAGCTATAACATATTCTTT
>NW_005312882.1:0-917 GCF_000412655.1 Myotis brandtii
TTTTTTTTTCTGGCTGGAACCTTTATTATTTCCAAAACAAGCATCCTATGTAACTTGAGGTGGTTCGAATAGTTATTTTTGGGTTACTGTAATAAATGCTAGTCAAAAAACACCAATCATCTTAATAATTATACACGCTTATTTCATTCATTAAGAACTTCCAAAAATAACTCTTCTGTGATAAAAACACACACACACAAATGTCACAAGAGAGTTAAGTAATAGTCTATGCAGGAAAATTCTGCTAGGGTATATTTCTATTTTAACATTTAGCACATCACATCTCAATTATCTGTTTGCATGAGTCTCCTTTATGAGCCTGGGAGCACTGGAGGGTAGGGTCTGTGTCTGACTCATCTATTTATCCTACTACAGGGCGTGACAACAGGAAACACTCAGTAAATGTTTGTAAATGAGTAAAATAAATGATTGACAGATCATCTAACCTAGATTATGCAGAATGATGAAATGCGATGATTGCAATACAGATTACATATTGTTATATGTTATTATTTTGGCTTTCCTTGGATTGGCTATGAGCATGCTTTGGGTATAAAATAGCCCTGTTAAATTAGGTAACACTGATGCAATATAATAGTAATAAACATATATACTGTGCTTACCATATTGCAGGCACTGTTCTAAGCACCTACATATTAAACCATTTCATTTTTACCACAATCCAATGAGGCAGCTACTATTACTATTATTTTATAGCAGAGAAAATTGAGGCACAGAGAGGTTAAACAAATGAAGGCCCCACAGTTATGAAGGCACAAGTCTGGAGGTCACACCCAGGAAGCCTGGCTTCAGATGCTATGCCCTTGACCACTATGCTATGCTTTGTAAAGATGAACTTCTACTTTGTATCCCAAATTTGCACTGAATAATTTCAACCTTCCTTGATATTGCATATG
>NW_005312883.1:0-917 GCF_000412655.1 Myotis brandtii
AAAAAAATCTAAAAATGTTTAATGTATTTACCACCTTATAATGTAATCACTGATTGACCCATTCATGCATTATACATTTATTGGGTACAAACAAGTACTATACTATACATTAGATGTTGGGCTATATAGTTGTTATGAGATTAATGTCCATGGAGTATGTGTAGTAGTAATTGTACATTGTTCACCTAAATTTTTTTCATGATTATAACAGAATAATATGTACTCATTAATATATTTAAGAAGTAGTACAATGTAATTGATTGATTAAGAGTATGAATCTGGAGTAAAGTGTGCAGTCAAAAACTGAAGTTCTCTTACTATTAGCTATGTGCAGGACATTGAAACATCCAGTGCTTCAAATTATTCATCTGTCAAATTGAAATAGTAATAATGATATCTAACTCTAGGATTACTATGAAAATTAAGTTTTAATTAATACTGGTACTTTTTCTACCAGCGGACATGATGGAAATATATGAGGTTTACATCCTCTACTGGTATCAACAGAGAAAATATGTGGAACATTCTTTGTTTATAAATACTTACATATTTACAGTCTAATACAAGAAGTAATTAACTTATGTAATACGAATTTATTTTACATAACAGACAGTTATCATATACTCTTATTTTAATAAATAGCTAGGGAACAAATAAAGAGAATTTGGAACTGTAAACCTGTCACATTTAGTTTTAAAATCAGCCAGTCAAATAAAAACTTATTTAAAAATGAAACTAAAATATTTTCAATATTACTTTTAAGTGTTCAGGATCAAGGTGCATGATATTTATTTAAACTGCATTTGTTTTTCCTTATTGTATCTATATACTTAAATTGTCTCTCAAGAGTCACTGACATATAACCCACAGGTATATGAATCTCCTTGGGAATGCTGGTTTGGGATTAAAATGATATT
>NW_005312884.1:0-917 GCF_000412655.1 Myotis brandtii
ACAATGCCCAACCAACTGAGCAACACTAGCCAGGCAGAGTCTGTCCTCTTAATCGTCATGATATACTGCTTCTCCCCAGCTCAGCAAACTTCAAAAAAACTCCCAATCAGGAATTGTTTCCACAAATCAATGTCACAAATTTTACAGAGTAACTATAAATTAAAAAATTCAAATAGCTGATCCCATGCTGTTACTGTCAGGGGCTATTTGACAGATGGAAATTAATGCTGTCGAAGAGAAACTGAAATTTAAAATACAAAAAGACCATTACTAAAGTCCACACTTCCAGAACACAGAGCCTTTTGCCATCTTTTTAATTCCCCCCGCACCCAGACACTAATAAAGCCTTTGCCCTATTTGGGTTCCAGAATCTTGACCTTAATGGTCAGGAAACATCTGCCGGTACAAGTCCACACCTGAATGCATTATTTTAACTCACAAATATATGAGAGTGACAGAAAGATTTGTTCAAGATGTTGGAACCCACACTCTATAATAAAAACATTATCCACTTTATTTTTTAGTTCACTGACTTCATCTGAAACAAAGTGTAAAGGATATGGAGAGTTTTCTGTCCATGGTTCTTCCTCCTGAGGGAAGTGGTGATCACCTGTAACTAGTGTGGTTACAGTAGGAGACCCTTAGCTGCTCCAGTCCTTCCCTCTCTGGCAAAGTCTGGGATGGTACGGGAAGCCATGGTTGGCCAGCTGCACAGGCCCACACTCAGACGTCTACAACTATGGTATGGAGAGTAAAGACCCAAAAACAGACCTTTGAGGGCTCAGCTCTTGCTGTTCTAATATACTTGACCACCAGCCATCAGCATCAGTTATACAACTTGGGGGCATCCATCTCTATGCGGAACCTGAGAGGCAGTGGGAAGGGTCTGTACCACTCACTCACTGTATCCTATCTTC
>NW_005312885.1:0-917 GCF_000412655.1 Myotis brandtii
GGTTTCCTGCAATGTTCCACAGAAATGGGCTGCGGCCTGGTGTTTAAGGCAAAACTTATCTTGGTCCACAGTGAGACTTGGATCACAGTCTTCCAGGAGAGGGTGAGTGTTGATTTGACAAGGCCTATCAGTCATTTGCTATGTCACAGAACTACAATTACCAGACTCAGACAACAGCCCCTGGGTTTGAAGGCATGGTGCTACCTCCAACACAAGACTAAGCACATGGGAAGGGCTGGAGCCAAGGTTTTATCATTGTAGCTAGAAGCTCCAAAGCCCAAGGGTTGCAATCCCTCCCCCAGAGTCTTATATCTAGGTCTATTAGACATCTGTGAGCCGCCCAGCTACAGATCTGCACATGTGCCATTGACACTGTCTTCATGACATTCCCCCACTGAACCGGACTCTGGCAGGGACAGCGCGTGGAATCCCTCGTGACTTGTCCTCATTTGCGTGATGCAAACATTGCCAGCACTTCAACCCCCACTGCCATGTACCCTTCCCCAATTACAATCCTCTCTCTCTCCTAGAGATAGCCACAGTTCTGTCGTTGTTGATCATTATTTTCTTGCTTTTCTTTTATTCTACCACCTAGAATTTAATTAAATAATTCTGGTTTTGTCTCTTCACTTATTTTGAAACTTTACATTGTATATAGGATTCATCTATGTTGTTGTGCAGAGAAATGCAGTTTATTTGTTGCTGAGAAGTTATTTGTAGGTTCATTCTCTTACAGATGAGCATCTAGAAGTGGAATTGCTGGGTGTGCTTATGAGCAATTTTGAGGAGACGATAGCAAAGAGCTTACCATAGTGTTTGCACCCATTTATGCTCCTGACGTAAGTGAAAGTCCTCTTGTTCACAGCCTCACCTCCACATGGTACTATCTGATTTTTTTTAACGTTTGCCAATCTGGC
>NW_005312886.1:0-917 GCF_000412655.1 Myotis brandtii
AGGCTGAGCAAAGAGGAGAAAGAAGGAATGAAATGGATGAGTATAACATTGGTCTGGAAGAGTAAGGGGTTGATTGAGCTGAGGGGAAGAGCTTTTAGTGAGAGAGAAGGCAGGAAAAAAGGTCATATTGAAATGCTTTCTGAGGAACCATGTGAGAAAGCCACAGGAGAGGTGAGGCATTTTTCACAAGTGCGGGCCCTTGAGTAATATTCTAGGGCATAGTGAAAATTTAACAGAACTGTTGCTACATGTTCTTTGGGGCTGTAATTCCCCAAAGAGGTACCTTATCAAGTTTACTCAGATATTTTGAAGATTTTCTTTGCACAAGTATAAAAGCAATATGTTTTCATTACAGTTGAACCAAACTGTTTTCTTAACTAAAAAGAAAATAGAAAACAATCCCACTCACCAGAAGCAACTGATGTTAATACCTCACTGTGTATCTTTCTAAAGTCTCCTATAAACATGTATTTATAATACATATTTAATAAAATTAGGGTTATAGCCACATGCTGTTTTATAAGGGACTTTTTCACTTAATAATATAATGTGAATAATGTTCTATGTCAATAAACATACTCCTATGATAAGATTTTTAATAGGTACAAAGTTGGTGGCAGTATTCTTAATGTTTACCCAGTCTTCTGGAGTGATGAACTTTGCCTTCCATTCCAGAGACTTTTTTTTATGTAGCAGAAAAAAATATTTCCTCTGTAACTGAGAATAATGTCTGGACATTAGGGACATTACCATGGGACATGGTAATTTCTCTTCTTTTAATTTTTCTTTAGCCAAACTGTAGTAGCTGGGGGAAAGGGCTATATTATTTCTATGGCAAAGTTCCTGGCCACAACATTTTGGCCACATTTATAAAATTCTAAGCTGCCTCAAACAGACTGTCAAACTACAGCGGGAAG
>NW_005312887.1:0-917 GCF_000412655.1 Myotis brandtii
CAAGGAGATAGCTACCCAGGTCCACTGGAATATGAGCCATATTGGCTTCCTTTTTCACTACCTGCAGTGCCCATGTGAATGAGAGGGCTGAGAAATGCAATGCAAAGTGTTAAGTCAACAGACCATAAGGACCTGGACAACAGACCTCATTTCTATCACTCTCACCCTCACTTCTTTCTCTCCAGGAGCCCACTCTTCTGTCTGTTCCTTAAATGCACCAAGCCCATTGCCACCTCCAGGTCTTTGCCCTTGCTGTTTCCTCTACCCAGATACACTGCCCCCTAATCTGTGTGAGTCTGGCTCCTTCTCAACAAGCAGGTTCTAGATGAAATGGTACCCCCTCCCAATGGGCTCCCCTCTCCAGCTTATTATGCAACTTCCACCAAACCTTCAGGCATTCTCTATCATATTATATATGGTTTATTTTCTTTCTAGCTTTGAACTCCATCTTCTACTACCTTGTTTGTCTGTCTGCCCCACTATATTTTCAGCATCTGAAGAGCAGGGATCTTGCTTTTCTTGTATGTCTCTGTATCCCCAGAGCCCAGAAAGTGCCTGTCATACAGTAAAAGCTCAATAAACATCCACTGAATATGGACACAAGGAAGATTTCACTCACTTAGATCGTTTACGTTACATATTCCTTTCAGTAACCAGGTACAACTTTAAAAGCTTAATTATATTACTCAAATGTTCCCAGAGCATCATAAGTGGTGGATTTCAGAACTAAAAACAATCCCTTTGATTAGCTCAAAAGTTCCTGCTCTTTGGGCTTTAAAGTTTTCTTTTGAGTAAAAGCACATATTCTTTGCAAACAAACTTACTTGGAACCCCACAATATAAAACTAATAAAAATACAGGTGCTTAAACCAAAACCACAATGAAATTCCATCTCATGCCCATTAGTATAGATACTA
>NW_005312888.1:0-918 GCF_000412655.1 Myotis brandtii
AAAAAAAATTAAAGTTTTTATTTTAAAAAGTCATAAAAATAAATTAGTGACAGCTTTCATTCCAGTACATCAGTAACAAAAAATGTTCCTCACTGCATTCATTTTTACACGATGTAGGTATTAAACCTCAGCATGAAGCTATTCGTATACTGTCATTGTTATTCCCATTATTTCTCCCACTCCCATGCTTCTCTTTTTTTATCAACAATGAAGAGCCTCCCATCCTTTTCTGAAGAAGATGAGGGATTTTCTTGATGTGGAACCAGTAATCCAGTCATGAAGGTGGGGTGTAGTTTTTGAGTCATTGCTATGAGGATCTTTCTGTCAACAGCTCCCCTACTGGGCTGAATTAGAAGAGCTAGAAAATGGTGAAATGGTGGAAAAACATCAATCAAAGGGTTAAAGGAGGGAAGAGGCTGATAAATAGAATTCATACCAGGAGTAAGACACTGGGCTAGGAATTTTCATGTGCTCGCTCTTATCTTCACCACAAAATCATAAGAAGGAGATAGCAATATTTCTATTTCATAGCTAAATAAACTACACGTATCGAGGTAATGCATGTCTAATTTCGAAGAGCTTATAAATAGCAGAAATGGTGTGGCTCATTCTGTTTTGATCTAAAGATAAATAAACTGTATGACCTTCTGAAGAATTCATGAAGTGCAATCTGGTTAAGGCATATTCTTAGAGAATGAATCCAGGGAATGTACAGAGGGAAGCAACAATGACATATGCAGCAAAAATTTTGTAGGTGTTGGAGGACATCGGAAGCCAGAATGTTTCTTTATATACTAGTAGGCTTCAATTTAAAAATACAGCAACATGAAAATGGCATACAATAGCACACATTTAATCATTTGACCATCTTGATATTGACCAGATTGAAATTTAAAGCATTTGCAAATTTTGCTCATA
>NW_005312889.1:0-918 GCF_000412655.1 Myotis brandtii
AAATATATTTAAAAAAATACAAAAGGCTCTGGTCAAGGAGACACTGATGGCAACAATTCCTAAAAACCTGTTCAACTGGAAGTTATTCTTATAAATTAATTGTCAACCATAAAATTGTTAGGAAGTCTGAAACTATTTGAGCCAACTATTTGAAAACCAGTAAAATTCAAATCTATTCCTCATCCAATGGACTTAATTTGCTCTATACAACTTTGGTATGGTAAGGCTGAGAATTTTTGCTATCAAAATGTATTCGGTGCCTCCACCCAACTCCACTTGCACCCTCTAGGCCCCAGTTCACGTATCTATAAGATAGAAATAACGGTACTGCCTTTCTAACACGTCTTTATTTGAGCAGGAGAAGGGATCATGTAAATCAAATGCTCAGAATGAAACCTGCAGTATAGTAAGTAGCAAATATAACTGTCAGGTATTATTGCTGGTGATTATGCATTTGTGAAATGTGTACTAGCCTCAGTGCATACACCACCCCAGATCAGCTCCGCCCTTCCTGCTTCCTGGGGAGAGTGGCCATGAGATGGCTCACATTATCCCTGCATCACAAGTCCCTGCCATCTCCTCTGCCACCCACCCCTACCGAGAAGCTCCTCACAAGCAGCAGTCACCAGGGGCTGCCTAGAGCCATCCCTTAACACAAGGCGAAGGCTCAGGACTGATAATGTTCTATGGGGTCAAACACTGAGAGATATGAGACTGGAACGAACCAACAGATAAAGGGTTTAACTTCTCCACCAATAACGGACTGTTCTGAGGTGCAGTAGGTGGCCTCTCAGATGCCGCAGCAGACAGAGCAGTAGGCTGTGCCTTTTGGGATGCTCTGGTCAGCCTGGTGACCAACTTCCTTGCTTCTCTTCACCCTCCTTCTTCTCTGTCTCACTTTGCTTTTTTTCTCACTCT
>NW_005312890.1:0-918 GCF_000412655.1 Myotis brandtii
ATTCAGAAGCTGTGTCTTCTTACTCTGCTGTAAAGCTTTTCGACTATTACATTTAAGAAGTCAAAAGCTCTTTGCAACTGTAAAGTATTATTAATATGTGAGGCGCTTAGATCCTGAATACAGATCAGTAGAAAACAGGCAGATGAGCCTGGGTTCAAATCATGATTCCGTCACCCACTAGCAAAGAGGTAAATCACTTAATCTCTCTATACCTCAGTTTTCTTCTGCAAAGTAGTGGTAACAGCAGCAAGTAATGTAAGACATGTATTTGGTACTCTATTGAGTGATATTTGTTAGTGATGGATGTGTGTATGTAAAGATGTGTTTTGGCAACATTTAGAGTGGTGATTCCCAAATGTTTACTAAACGTGTTCCGGTCATATCAAGTGCTATAGATAAACAAGCTATATTTCCTGCCCTCAGGGAGGTCACAGTGTAGTGAATTCAACAGGCCCAGGACTGGCTGTCACACAGAGAGATTATGATACTTGCACATGGCTCCCATGTGGCAAAACTGAGACAAAACACAGGCCTAGTAATTCCCAGACACTGCTCTTTCCAATAGTTCGCATTTCATGAGAACAGCAAAGGCTATTTCATTCCACCTCCCATTTCAACCTGCCACCCACCCAAAAGACTAGATCCTAACCACCAGAGGGACCTCTGTTGAATGGGTAAAGTAGGGGTGTTCAGATATGGATTTGAGACAATAAATTACTCCGCATAAGAAGGAAAGAGCTGCCCTGGCCAGTGTTACTAAGTGGTTAGAGCATCCACCAGAGCAACAAAGGGTCCTGGGTTCAATTCCCTCTCAAAGGCACATACCTGGGTTGCAGATTCAATCCCCGATCAGGGTATGTCAGGGGCAACTGATCAATGTATCTCTCTCACATTAATGTCTCTCTCTCTCTCTCTCTC
>NW_005312891.1:0-918 GCF_000412655.1 Myotis brandtii
TCCAACCAGCTGCACTTCTCTTGACTTTTCAAATTGATTGCAAAGTACTTGAACTGTAATTCCAGTCCTTGGCTGGGAGCAAGGGTGCATAGCTACAAGTTACACTGCAGCCCACTTGAATCCTCCAAGCTTATGTTTTGAGCTGTGTTGCTGACCGCCTCCCATCAGGTTGGCTGGGAAGGAGGGAGGAGAAGGAGGACATGGCTGAAGGGGCTGGGAGAGCAGAGGGATAAGGTGTGGCTGGTTCTATGCATTCTGAGGACCATGTGTGCAGACCTGGGGGTGCTCTGGCACTCAGTCAGCCAAGCTCAATGTGTTGCCTACCTTGTCTGAGGATGCAGAGGGGATAGGTGCGATCCATCTGTGCCTGTTGCAGTGAGTCCAGTGCAGAGCCAGGGAATGGGTTATGCACATGCTGGGCACTGACCAGGGGCCTTAGTGCCACTGTGCAGCCTCAAGCTGGAGGGAGAGGAGGGGGCCATGCTTGGGTGGGTGAGCCAGACCCAGGGACGTGGCTCCTGGGGCTTCACTCTCCATTCTAGCCTTCCTTGGAGAGAGCCAGCAACTGGATGCTTTGACTCCAGACTAACAGTGCTATTGCTTTTCTGTAGCTGACAACAGGAGTGGAGTATCTGGCCACCGTAAAGATTAGCCGGACGAAGTGCAAAAAGAACAGCACAAAAAGTCATTCATGCCCCCGACAAAGCGAAAAGAAGAAGAAGAAGGTGTGTGGTGGCAGTCATCTGAAAAGAGACTCCTAACCAAAGGGAGAAAAGTCAAAACTTTAAAAGTTAACACAAATTGGACATTGACAGCTTTTACAGCTGTGTGGATTGGGGCATAGCAAGGGCACAGCCCCAGGGCTGCTGAAACCACCAGAGGTGCTGGGGGTAGGAGGGAGGCTCTCTGATTGGACAG
>NW_005312892.1:0-918 GCF_000412655.1 Myotis brandtii
CAACCCTGACTTCTTAGTCTGAAGACTCTGAAGAGGCCTATGGCAGTGCCCGGGGCCCAGTCTCGCTTACCAATGGCTGGTCCCGGGTTCCAGATGATTGAGATTACATTCCAGTAGGCAGGCCCTAGCACAGTGCAGAGCATGGAGAGAGGCGATGCGGTAGAGCTGGCAAGACCACTGGCTTTGGACGCAGACAAAGCTGGGTTTGAGTCCCAGCGTGGCCTGGTACTAGCTGTGTGGCCCTAGACAAGTGGCTTAACCATTCTGAGACTCAGTTTCCTTACCTGTAAAATTATGACTCTAAGGCCCATTTCTGCGGGTCATTGTGGGCATTTGGCGTAAGCGTGTAAAGCACATGACATGAGGCTTTGCACCGTCTAGGTGCCCGATGAATAGTAGCAGTTATGATAGGTGTTTGATCAATTTACTAGATAAAAGGCTCCGAAGTACCGGGGAGAGCCTGAGGAGGGCAGTGTTTGCACTTGGTGGGCACTGAGCCATGTGGGATCTCACAGGGTCTTTGGCCTTCTTCCCTGCTCTGGGGGATGCTCAGGATTTGGGTTCAGGCCCGACAGCTCAGGGCTCAGGTCCTACAAGAGGTCACCACTCCTGTGTGGGCCTGTGTGGCCTTCCTTCTGGCCCTGGCTTGGGAATCAGGAGGCCTGGGCTCTAGGCCCTGCCCCTTTCCTGGCCTGTTTCTTCTTCCACCCACTGGGGTTCATAATCCCCGCTCTGCTGTGGTGCCGTGGGGGAGATCGTGCCAGGTGTACGTGAGAAGGTGGATAGGGAAGAGCTTTGCAAGGGGCAGGTTCCTCCCTGGGATGAAATGCAGCTAAACTGTCCACAGGCCTGCGTTCTCACCTGATCACATTCCGTGCTGGAGTACCGTGTGAGCTCTGGTCAGCAAGCCCACCTCTC
>NW_005312893.1:0-918 GCF_000412655.1 Myotis brandtii
CCCCCCCCCCCCCCCCCACCTTCCATTCTAGAAATCAATGGAAGAAATATCCTCATTTTCTCTAATAGTTGAAGTCTACTTCTTTTGGATTGTCTTGGTAGACTATCTTATGCAAGTAATGAGTTTTCTCCTGTCTTTCTACTTGATCTTGAGCACCTCTGTCTAGGTGCTCCAGGTCTGAATTAAAGAGCAACAATGAGAAGAAGCATCGTGTCTTAATTCCTTATCTAAAAGGAAGGCTCTTGCATGTCACCATCTTTAGTCAAGAATGATGGCTGACTCAGATGTTTTGCTCCTTTTAAGATGGTCCCGTGGGGTTTCTTTGGCCTCATAAAGGAGATTGACTTATAATGTTTATATTTTCAATATCACTTTGTATCTTCGTTTGGCTTTGATATCCGAGTTCATCTCTCATGAAGTGAGTTGAGGCATTTATCTTTCCCTATGCTGTTAAACAGTTAATTGAATGTGGAAACATGTCTAGGAAATTTGATAGTCTGCACCCACAATCCTCTCTGCCTGTGCCTTTTTTCAGAGGGTGGGGAGGGGCTGTAGAGGAGGCTGTGCCGGTAGAACCGCTCTAAGTGGCAACTGGAGACTGCGCCCCTCATCCCAGCGTCCCCTCCCCACCCTCACCTGTCCCTGTCCCTGTCCGGGTGAGTCACAGCTCCGTGCCTGTAGGCTTTTCTGCAGGACCCAGTGGGAGCCTCAGTCTGGAACATGTCAGATACAGGCATTACTTGACCTTGTGTCTGCTGTGGACTCCTGGCAACTTTGTGAAGCTAGAACCCTTCCCAGAATAGTGTTTTTAAATGTAGTCAAGTCCCATTAAAAGCTGTATTTTAGTACAATTGCTACCAAAGTGTTAAGTGTGTGGTATTTTAATACATTGAATCCTTGCAACCCTGGGAGCTTGTT
>NW_005312894.1:0-918 GCF_000412655.1 Myotis brandtii
GGGGGGGGCGGCTATAGCTGCTCTTCTGGGGGCCACTGAGAGCAAATAAATGCTAAAATAGCTCAAGAAACTTTACCCAGCCAGGGGGTGGGGGTGGGGTGGGAATGGGGCAAAGGGAAGAAGGAAAAGGTCCTTCGAGCAAGTGGAGGGGAACCCAAGGCAACCTGATACGGGGTGGCTGAGATGGTGGGGTTCATGTATGTTTGTGTATATGTGTGGGCATGTGTTTTTGTGTATGTGTGGGTATATAAATGTGTGTGTTTGTAAGTATGTAAATGTGTGTGATTCTGCGTATGTGTATGTGTGTGATTCTGTGTATGTGAATGTGTGTGTGTGTGCGTGTGTAAATCAGGCTTCCAGATACCAGATCCAGGAAACCGAGGTCTACCTGTCAGAGGGCACAGGCAGGACCTGCTTGGGACAAATCAGCCCTCTTGCCTGCTCCCTATCCCCGCCCCCCGCCCACTAGGGAGCATCCGCTGTTTTGTCTGCCCACATTCCTTCCTCCTTTTTCTGAAAATCGTTCTTGGGCAGATGGCCACCCAGAATAAAGACTCTAACTTCCAGTCTCCCCTGCGGCCAGGTGTGTCAGATATCTACATTCTGGCCAGTGGGACACGAATGCAAGTGACATGTGCACCCCCTTAAAGGATGGAGCGCCCTCTCCTTTTCTGATTGCCCCTCTTGCTGAGCAGAATGGAGACCGACACCACCGTGGGCCATCGCGGATCACATAGACAAGTGATGGAGGAGTCACAGGACAGAAGGAAACTTGGCCTCTCACGCTTTTGTGGAGAAGAAACCCCTTAGCTCAGTGGTACTTAGGAAAAAGCATCCTCTCTTTTGTTTAAGGAGCCGTGACTTTGGGGTTTTGTCACACACAACCAAACCCATATCCCAACTAATGCAAAGACCTTC
>NW_005312895.1:0-918 GCF_000412655.1 Myotis brandtii
AACTGATGCTAAATTTTGTCTCATTCTAGAAATAAGTATTATTCATCCACAGATACATTAAATTGGGAAAGTCCCATCTATATTCCATTAAAAGATTCATTGCCAAGATAAGCTTACTTTTATGGTTGACAATTACTTATAAAATGTGTAATAAGTTTATACTGTTTTTAACTATTGTGTACAGAACCTAATTGCAATAAGTCAAACAAACGAAACAATTTAATCCTTAGAACTTATGGCCATCGAAACGCTATATTGATGGACTTCGTTGTTGCACAGAAGTATGATATGGCGATCAACCAAGAAAACCTGGGAGTTTAAACTTAGGATAAAGTTCTGGTAGGCAAGTTGAGAATGAAACTAGGAAAAAGAGAAACATTGCAAAATGTCTACATGTTTATACTTATGAAACAGATGGTGGCATGTATAAAAGCTTGGATACATTTTTTAAATGGTGTAGCAGTTTTATTTTTCAAATGCCCATATTGACCAGAAACTTACTTATATTTAAATTTGCAGTAAGAATCCCGTCAACTTCAAAATGTATGGAGCGCAGACTTCTGCTTCCAATGCACAGAGTCCATGTACCTGTTCCTGTCCTTGCTGCGCACAGCTCCCGCTCCCGGACGCACAGCAAGGCAGGTGCAGAGTCCAAAGGCGGCGAGAAGGCAGCCTGGCCAGGACTTCAGGACCCAAAGAACCAGGGTTTCCCTTCCTTATACACCTCAGACTGGGAGCTCAAGAAGCCAGCAACCAGCAACGCCAGCAGCCGCCTGGAATAAAGGGGAGGAAGGCGGGCAGCCTGGACAGACAGACAGACAGCCTTTAGATAACTGCTCTACTTCAGCCAAAGCCACAAAACTCAGACTCCACCCTCACCAGCAAAGGCCCACTGAGGAGCCTAGACTTCCACCCTCA
>NW_005312896.1:0-918 GCF_000412655.1 Myotis brandtii
ATCCTATCAGTCCTCACAAGACTTCTATGAGGTAGGAACTTTTTCCCCCCTTTTTTAAGTTGTATCAAAGAGGAAACCAAGCTGGGAGCATAGAAGTAGCTAAGGTCTCACGGCTCAGAACAGTCAAGGACCAGGCCTGAAACCTAGACTCCTCGTCTGGCAGGATCCGGTATGACGGTGGTTTCTTCAAGGTCAAGAATTGTCTGCTCTACAATGCCCGCCTCCGTCAGAGGAAGGGGGACCGTGCTGCCGTCACCAGGAATGTATGTCACGGTGCTTTCTATACAAGGTTTGGAAACTTCTGGTATAAGAAGACCCCGGCCCCGGTCTGCACACGGCTTAGCCCAGCGAAACTAGATCCTAGCTCCCAGGTTACGGGGGTCAAGGCGCAGTGAGGGAAGACCAAGGCTGAGGGTCAGCCACGGTTCAGTCCTTATCCTGCAGCGGTCCTGTGTGACCTTGCCCCAGTTGCTCACCCTCTCTGGGCCTTGGCTCTCTCAGCTGGAAAATGTGGTGGAGAAGAGGCACCAAAATGAGAGGCGTTCTTTCCCATTCTGCAATGGTACCTAGACTTTCCCCTGAGGGCTGTTTCAGGCGCGGAAACGATAAGCGTGTGTTCCCGGGATGGTCATCGCCCACGACACGGGCAGCTGCGACTGCGGTCACGTCTGGACATCTGAGTTGCCAACACAGGTCTACCCAGTATCTCCCCTGTTACACACACCAGGAAACCTGGTCAGCAGACGCCGGCCCATGGCAGCCAGCACAATAAACTCTCAAAGCCTTTGCACTAAGGGGTTCCACAAGCTTCTGCTGGAATGCATAAAGCCAGCCGGTCTTCTAGGAAGTTCTGAGTTTCCACTCCCCCCATAGTGGCCACATACACCCTGGCAGAGAGCTGCCCACCACCCCCCCCCC
>NW_005312897.1:0-918 GCF_000412655.1 Myotis brandtii
AGCTCAAAAGGTTCGCCATCACTGGCCTAGGCTGAACAAAGCGTTTGTGAAGATGGAGAATGACAAGTCCACCAATGTGATGCAATAGGTCTTTGATCTGTTAACCAATGAGTTCAGATAGTATCCCACAGGCAACCTGAGGGGTGTTGGTGGGGGCGGGGGAATGAAAGATTTTCAGCATGAAAAGTTGGTCAGATCAAGAGTTTAGAAAATACTCTGTAAAAATATGGACTAGATGAGAGAATGGAAACAGTGACACAAATAGGAAATTATTTCTTAAGATCAGTATGGTTTATGCACTACAGGCAAATTCAGTTTCTTATTAAACACAGATGCATACCACTGCATATACATCTACACACAAACATATGCAAAGAATCACACAGTAACGGCCCACAGCAGACCTTGCCCACAAAGTAAAGTAAGAAGAATAAAGGAGAAGCATCACATACTTGGACTTATTGAGACTGGCCTCAGCTGCAGCTGCCTGGAGCAGCTGGGTTGATTTGCTGGCAGGGACCCCAAAGACTGCACTGTGGGTTACGTCACTGAGAATCCGCCTGTGTCCAGCACGTTGGGTCTTGGGGGATGATGGAGGAGTGAGAGATCCGAGTTTCTGTCCCTGGACGGTAGGAGGTGGGGTTGTCTGAACTGTTGGCTGTTGTCTTACTGGGGCTTGTATCTGCTAGGAAGAGAAATGAAAAATGTTCCAAAACAAAGGAAAAAACAACAAACAGATTAGCATAACAAAAAAATGCCACATGAGAGCTAACATAGAATTTAAATGGCTGAGTTTAACAATAACATCCTGAAAAAAAAATAAACACTGGGCTTTGACAACCTGAACTGCAACTTTGGGACTGATACCAATACGGTATTTATCTCCTATGTGTGTATATATATATACACACACACACA
>NW_005312898.1:0-918 GCF_000412655.1 Myotis brandtii
CTCAGCAGCTGGCGGGGGAGAGGCGCTGAACCTGAACAAGGGTTTCAGACAGATGTGGACTCAGGTCCCAGGTCTCCTGACTCTAGTCATGAGCAGGTTATGTCACTTCTCTGGGTTCAACTTCCTCATTTGAAAACAGGGGCGGTGATGTCTTCCTGGGAAGAGCCAATGAGGTAATGCCTGTACGGTACCCAACACTGCATCTAGCACACAGTAGGAGCTCAATACATGTGGGCACTTTCATTTTCTCACCTTCTCCATCCTGCTTCAAGAGTGAGAAACAAAAACATCTGAGGTTGGTTTGAAGAAAAACACAGCTAGCTGTGCAAGTAATCTTCACAAAACCAACCGCCCCCTCTGCTTACTGTGCTCAAGGCTTGGCTGAAGGCTTAGAGACTGTAGGCAAGACAAAGGAGCAAACACAGGCAGGTGGAGGGGAATACACAGGCCTCCATCAGCCAAAGAGAGGATAAATACAATGCATTATTCAGGGCATTCGGTGGTGGGCCCCTGTCAGGAACGGGTGAGGGAGCCAGAGGTCTTTTGAACTCTTTGGGACTTGGCCGCTCTCCGAGCAAGGCCAGATGCAGCAGCCCCTATTAGTCAGCTGTTTGCCAGCCCTTGGCGATCCACTGGGACCTTCGCAGGAAACCCAGAGCTCTGAGCAGGGCGGGAGGTTAATCATGCCATCTCCCCGTTCTGGAAAGCTTTTTCTAAAACCCTGTTCTGGAAGCCATGTGAGCTGAACTGCAGGAAACCAGATGCGGAAGGCACGTGCCCCACCTGTAGACAATCACCCGTGGCACGCAGAGGGTCGTGTGAAGGGTGATGGGCAGTGTACCGAACCCACAGAGACGCCCTTACCATTCCTGCCAATCTAACATCCCACCTGGACTCTCTCTGAGTGTAACTGGCATA
>NW_005312899.1:0-918 GCF_000412655.1 Myotis brandtii
ATGCTCAACCACGGAGCCACGCCGGCCGGGCTGGTTTAACTTTCTGAAAGTTATAGCTCGACCCTTAGGAGCCGGGCTGGTTTGATGACTGGCTGTTTACCGAGCGCCCGGATTGTGATGTGTCCCTGGTGACGCTCACGGCCACACACAGGCCCTGGGGGTGGGGGGGAGCCTCGCGGAGCGGGCGTGGCCAACCCCGACAGTCCTGAGCAGGGCAGCTCCTGCTGGCAGGTCAGGCTCCTCCACTTTCCGCAGAGCTGGTCCCGCCCCCGCCGGATGGGGCAACCTCACCGCCCTCAGACCAGGGAGGGTTCAAATCAGAGGAGGAGCTCCGGAGAGAAACCGCGTTTCCGGGGAGAGATCCCCGCCCCCGGCCCAGGACTCCCAGCTGATTCAGCTGCTCTTGCTGCCACAGCATCATCCTGCGAAAAGCGGAGAGGAAAGGGAGTGGGGTGATGGGGTCCCCCTGCAGGGCCAGCGCCTGGAGGGCAACGGCCTTTCCTTGTGGGGCCGTCTGGCTACTGACCTCGGGGTGAAGGTGGACAAGATTGAATCAGCCGCCGAGACTCGGTGGGAACCCCGAAACACCCCAGTTATTTTTTTTCTTAGAATTAACCTGTGCCCTGGCTGGCTTGGCTCAGTGGGTAGTGTCAGTCCATGGACTGGAGGGTCCCAGGTTCGATCCAGTCAAGGGCACGACCTCAGTCGCAGGCTCGACGCCCGGCCCCCGTTGGGGTGAGTGCAGGAGGCAGCCAGTCCACGTGTCTCTCTCACATCCATGTTTCCCTCTCTCTTCCTCCCCCCTCCCTGCCTCCCCCGTCCCTCTTTCTAAAAATCAACGGGGAAATATCCTGGGAATGCAGTTACCAGGAAGGTGGTCGCCCCGATGTGACCCCGAGAGGAAACGCTTGGGAACTA
>NW_005312900.1:0-918 GCF_000412655.1 Myotis brandtii
AGAGCCACCCCCCAGTGTGATGTGGAGGGGACCCCCATGCATGGTGGCCCAGCTCCAACGTGGATGGCACGGAAGCCCAGGCGCTGGTGTGGCCTGGATCGGAGAGAGTGACCAGAGTGAGGGGTGGATGGGGCCACTACAATGATCTTTCCAAGTCCTGACCCCAGAACCTGTGACTGTGACATTCGGCACATGTGACTCAGTAGCAGATCTCAGGACGAATGCTCTTGGTTTCCCTGGGTGAGTTCTAAGTGCAATGAAAAGTGTCCTTGTAGGAAGAGGAGAAGGCCATTGAGGACGGAGGCCACGAGGACCTAGAAGGGGCAGGAGGATTATCCCGAGACCCTTGGGAGGGAGTGTGGCCCTGCTGACACCTTGACTTTGGACTTCAGGTCTCTATAACTGGGAGAAGATCAATTCCTGTTGTCCGAAGACCCCGGTTTGTGGTCATTTGTTACGGCAGCCCCAGGAAACCAAGTTAGGCTCCTGTGTCTTGTAAAGGGATCTGGGGGTGGGGTGTGCTCCCTGCACCCAGCAAAACCACAGAGACCCTACACTTTCCTTCCCACCATGTGGCATCTGAGGAGGGGGACAGTGGAGGGGACACAGCTGTGAGAGGCTCCAGATGGCACATCCGTGGACTAGTGACCTGAAGCTTTTCAAATGAACAGAGATGATGTCAAGTGAGAAACTGAGACACTGCTTCTTGTCAAGTTTAGATGACGTACTGCTCCCCACACATCTCCCAACCGCCCTGTTACAGAAAACAGATACACATCCCTGAGTCGCTGTGGGTGTAAAGGTAACTGCTGTCCAGGGAAATGAGAAAGGCCCGCAGGAGGACAGCTTGGGGAGACACAGGATGCGTGGGCCTCGGCCACTTTCAAGTGTAGCCTGTCAGAGCTCCTGCAGCGTCCC
>NW_005312901.1:0-918 GCF_000412655.1 Myotis brandtii
GCTCTAAACATTCCCAAGAGAGAAAGGAGGGTAAGAAGCATCAACAACCCAAATATAACAAATACATACCACCCATTCCTGAACAGGAAAACAACCAGAATGAGAGGTCAATCCTCAGACACGTGAAGACCTGTGGTTTAGTGGTTCCAAATGTGTGTGTACACATATAAATATAGCACCTGTATGGCTTGTGGGTTTTAGCCACTTCTCTGCAGAGGTGACAACCCTGGTTTGAGACTGGGTACCATTCCTGGGTCAGAGAGGTGGAGCTGCCAGTTTACCTTCTCCCAAGAGATTCCTGGTCCTTATTCAATCCCCATTTTCTGTATCCATAGGTTTCCAGGAGTGGCCAGAACAACTCCGTGTTCACCCTGTATGAACTGACCAATGGGGAAGACACAGAGGATGAGGGTAATGCCTTTCTCTTCCCCCGGTTTTGCCATCTGAATCCTCTCTCCAGTCCTTGTTTAATTGACATTCAGATTTCCCACTTCTCTGCTTCTGAATTCTAAATACTACTTAGCCCATAGCCATTATTTTCATAAACCACCTGAATTCACATACAAAACACCCAAGTTTTGTTTGTGGGGGGTATGTGTATTTTTCTAGGAATAGAGTCCGTATTATCAGATTTTCAAGAGCATCTGTGACCCATGAAAAGTTAAGAATTAAGGGTGTAGCCACCAAATGAGGAACCAGGGCAGGAGATTAAGCTTGAAATCTCATTCCTTGCTGACTCAGGCTTTCTTTCACCCTTTATTCTCATAGAGGGCTCAAGCTTTGTGGGCCTTAGCTGAAGGGATTGGGCCAACACCCTCAGCCCTTTTAAATACTTTGTTTTCCAGCCAGGCAACGATTTGCATAGCGTTTGATTTTACATAGCTCTTCTATTTCTGCCTTCGTATTCTCCCCAGGATC
>NW_005312902.1:0-918 GCF_000412655.1 Myotis brandtii
TTATTTTTATTGATGTATAAAGATTCTTCATAAGTTGTAAAACTCTGCCTACATGTCAAATATCCTTAGTTATCCTTCAGTTTTATCAGAAATCATGCTTGATGACACTCGGGTACTGGGCAAAGGAGCCTGGCCCGGCCTCAGCAGGTACAGCACATGGGCCGGATCCACAGCCCGCAGGAGAAAGCCACCC
Source organism: Myotis brandtii (assembly GCF_000412655.1). NCBI lineage: Eukaryota > Metazoa > Chordata > Mammalia > Chiroptera > Vespertilionidae > Myotis > Myotis brandtii. The sequence continues at coordinate 194 of NW_005312902.1, forward strand.
AGCAGCCATTCCAGTATGTTCTTCATTGGGGTGGAGATGGAAGGAGTAGCCCTCGGCATGTTTCTCCCCTGCAATGATTAGCAATTAATAAAATCCTTTTGGAGAGGCACAAACATTGGCTGGCTGCTAGGCAATAGGTGGAGAAGGGAAGAATGGGGGCTGGAACTGCTCTTGGTGTTCTGTGACTACACCACAGGCAGCAAATGTTTTTAATAAGCAATTATTAAGATGTAGACAATAACTGCTTTATTAAGCCTAAATTAAATGCATGTTTGAGAGAATTAAGCACTAAGTGAAGGGAATTTACCAATGTTTTCTTGGTGCAAGCTATTGCTTTAAAAATGTGAGGGCTCCATTCTGTCCAGGAGATCTTGGTTTCCAGAGGAACTCCAACTCTGAGCAAGAGATTAATCCAGCGAAAGAGAAAACAATGGCCTTTGGAAGGGTGTGGGTAACGACCGCAAGAATGATGACTGTCAGCGAGAAATCTCATTTCCAGTTGGGCCAGAGGAAAATTACCTCCTTCGGGATGTTCTGCATCCAACGCAAACATCGTAATCGTTAAGACTTATTGTAAACTTCCACCTGTTTGCCAGGAAGGGGACTATGCAATTTACAAACACCACCTCCTTTCATTCTGGTAATTCTCTGGAGTAGTTATTGTTAGTGTTGTAGGAGAGAAGACTCTAGCTCAGAGAGATTTAGGAATCTGCCCAGCATTGCAA
>NW_005312903.1:0-918 GCF_000412655.1 Myotis brandtii
CACTCACAAACCACACCTACATACCTACACACACCTATACATACGCACTCCTGCCCCACCTGGAACTCTTCCCGCAGCTGGGAGGAATTACTCTGAGGGTCAATACGGATCATCTCCTTGTAGGTGGCCTTGAATTCACTGACAGGGATGGTGGTCTCCCCACACAGGCAGGCCTCCAGGATTGCATCGTGGATGAAGATATACTGCTCCTAGAACAGGAGGGAAGAATATGAAGAATCAGGAGGGGCAGAGAAGCTAGAAATTTGGGGTGGAGGCAGGAGGAAGCAAGCCCAAGGTTGAGGCACGGGCGTGCTGATGTGGAGTCCAGCCACGTGGTACTACAGGTTGGGCCAACCCTACTTGAAACAACCTTCATGGGTACGTTCACTTATATTTCATCCCTATAACAACCCTGTGAGCAGCTCTGATGGTGCGGGGACAGCCCAGAGCCACATCTAGTGAGGTGCAGACAGGTCGTACCTTGACTGCAGAACCTATGACCTTGGCCCACTGCTATTTGACCTCACCCAGCAGGACACAGTGGAGCTGAGTCTGGGAGACCCTGAGAGGTTGGCAGGGATGGGAAGGACAAGGGGGCATCCTAGGAAGGGGAAGGGCCTGAGGACACCCTTCTGATGCCAGCCTGCAGGACGCGAGTCCTGGAGAGGGGGCCGCATCCCCTACCTCAGTCTGGATCATGTTGACGCGCCGGGAGCAGAGGGTCTTCACGCAGTTGTAAATGTCCACGACACCCTCACACTCGGCCATGTCCAGCATCACGTCCAGAACGATGTAGCAGCCTGTGCGGCCAGTGCCGGCGCTGGGGAGAGAATGGCCCGGGACAGGTCAGGGCCTTGGGAAGGGAGCCCAGGTCTAGGGGGGAGAAAAGAGAGGCACCTGGCCACGTCTCCACCACCC
>NW_005312904.1:0-918 GCF_000412655.1 Myotis brandtii
CCCCGGGGCTGGAGGCAGCGCTACAGAAGCTCGTGCTGCGGCGGAAGAAAGTGCTGAGTGCCGAGGAGATGGAGCTGTACGAGCTGGCGCAGGCGGCGGGCGGCGCCATGGATCCCGACGTGTTCAAGTGAGCGGGCGCGGGTGGAGGCTGCGCGCTGGTCCAACCCCCAGACAACCCGGCTCTTAGCCCCCGCCAGGCCACTGATCTGTATATTAGAGCCTCCCGTCCTTGTCGCGACCCTCTGGGGGCCCAGAGTAGAGTCGGGACCTTGACAAAGGTGGCCCTCCTGGACCTAGTGCCAGTCTGGTAGCCATGCCCGCCCGGTCTCGCCCGAGCAGACGGGCCGGGGGACCAGTAGGGCTCACTGCGCACCGCATCTGTTCTCACCAGGATCCTGGTGGACCTGCTGAAGCTGAACGTCGCGCCCCTCGCAGTCTTCCAGATGCTCAAATCCATGTGTGCCGGGCAGAGGCTGGCGAGCGAGCCCCAGGATCCTGCTGCAGTGTCCCTGCCTACATCGAGCGTGCCTGAGACCCGAGGTCAGCTGGGGTGCTCTCTGTCCCTGTGACCCAGGCGGCGGGGTGGCAGGGGCCAGGAGGTGGGCAGTGCCAGGCACAGCGGGCTACACCCTCAGTGGTCTGGCCTTTCTGTAGGTCTTCTCCCATGGCCCACTGGCCCCATCCGAGGGCTCTCCCATTTGGTGCAGTCCCCAGCTTTGGCTTCAATGCTAGCCTTGAGAGAGCAGGTCTGGATCAGATGGAGGCGGAATGGGTGCCCCAACGTGGCCCAAGCAGGCTAGGCCTCATCTGACACAGCCTCTTCTCACCTCATACCTCATGCCTTCATACCACAAATACAGGGACAAGACTGCTTTGGTTCCTGTTCTCATGGTGTGTACACTCTCCAGGGAAGTGCTC
>NW_005312905.1:0-918 GCF_000412655.1 Myotis brandtii
TAAATTTTTCTTCCTACCAAAGAAAAGAAAAGCCCAAATGCTACTGTGAGTGAGCGTGTAGTTATGGGATCAGGCAGTGCCCACAGGAAGCCTGAGATTTTCCTATTCTTCACCAACCTGGGCCACTTGTCTCACTGACCACCTCTTCCCCACATTTCATCTTTCCATGTGTTCAAGCTGTGTCCGGGGAGAGAGGTGCTAATTCCTTTTGAACAACTTGTGGCTTAGTCCCTGGCTGCTTCAGTCAAGGGGGCAGTGCCTCCAACCATCACAGCTACCAAATGCACATAGAAATTGACTCCTGCAATTAGATATCACAGAGAAAGTGGATAAAGAACATAATTGCAAACTGCAGAGAATCAACAATAATTCAGATTTGTTTTTATTGCATTTTCTTCTAAATTTACCTGGACAAAGGGAAGTTAAAATATTACTTTTAAAGAAAGAACAAAAATCACATGAATATTAACAAGAAGTAACCTGGTGGTCTAACAAAGGCTTAGTGAGTGTGCTTAAACAATCCTTTGAGAAGGTAGTTAAGTCATCACAGTTGGCACTATTTATAAAAGGAAACCACATTTTTTTTCTTTAAGACTTACAAGAAATGCAACTATATTAGCACATGCCAGAAATAAGTTAACTAGATCCTGAATTTTATTACCCTGTCTGATTCCCCAAAGACAGATTTTGTCTAAAATTCAGCTATGGGCTCAATTGTGTCCCGTCAAAAATTTATATGTTGAAGTCCTAACCCTCAGTACCTCAAAGTGTGACTGTATCTGGCGATTGGGTCTTTTAAAGAGGTGAGTAACTTTAAATGAGGTCATTAGAGTGGGCCCTAATAAGGACAACTGGTGTCCTTATAAGAACAAAAGTAAGACACAGACTCCCACAAAGGAAAGACCCTGCGAAGACACA
>NW_005312906.1:0-918 GCF_000412655.1 Myotis brandtii
ATGACTGCTGCCCCGAAGGTTGTTGCAGGGCTCAGATGAGGCCCTGAAAACGTCCACAGCTGGTCAGGCCTCCTCCCCCGGCCTGGGAGGCAGAGCTGGGTCTCCCTGCCTGTGCGTCTGCAGAGCCCAGCACACAGCAGGCGCTCTACAAATGTGTGTGTGTGTGTGTGTGGGGTGGGGGGTGGGGGGCTTGAAAAACCAGAGGCTCCAGGGAGCCCAGGCCTGAACTTACGGGAGATGCGAAGAGAAGCCCAGATGTTTCACCCAGAGGGGCAGCTGATAGAGAGGGGGTTGGGCCAAGAGGATATTAAAAATACTGCTTTCACATAAGTATAAAATAAATGCGTGTCAAAGACTAACTTACCATTTAAAGTGGGAACCAGTAAGATGTTACAACTGGTTCAGAGGAGAACCCCCGAAGAGCAGATCCAGATACTGGCCACCAGGAAAGGCATTTACAAATGCAGGAGAAGCTGGTCAATAGCCACAGGTCAATAGTCATTTGTACCTCCAGGACAAGATTCATTTGCTTAACCAGCAGCTCTGTGCAATTTCCAAAGTTTAAAAACAGCTTACAGGCAAGGAAAGGCGGAGGCCCGATGGAATCAGATAGCCCGGGGCTATGCAATACCTTCAAAGCCTTTCCACACTTTCTATGGGGGTGGGGGGCGGGCAATGAGCTTGGAGCCGCAGGGCAGGGCTAAGGACTCAGCAAAGGCAGGCACTTCACCTCCTTCCAACTTCCTGGGCTTGCTAGCCTCCCGGGCCTCCCATGGCTTTGGGGCCCTCAGGGGAGAGAGCGGAGCCCCTGTTAGCCTTAGCACCCAGAGCTTCTCTTTCTTCTTATTATTTTTAAAATTTGATCAAACTTACAATAAATTGAATAAACATTAAGTGATGAACTTTTACACATGTGTA
>NW_005312907.1:0-918 GCF_000412655.1 Myotis brandtii
GAAAACAATGGTTCAAAGTAGTTATTTCATACAGGAACAACTGTAACAATAAAGAGAGCTTTAGCAAATATATACCGAAGTATATCAGCTTAATTCCTGCCTTCACAAGCTTTGTCTCTGTCCCTAGCCTGACGACATGTGTTACATATCACCCAAGTCCTTATTAGTTTCTTAACATAGCCCTCCTGGTTGAGACACCAACATTCATTTTGACTTGGCATAGTATGTTTCTGCAGCCAGTGTGGGCTTCCAGATTTAGCCTAAATTTGGAGTCCTGACCTTGCTGTTAACCTACTGTGTGACCTTGAATAAGTCACTTAGCATCTTTAGGCCTTTATTCAACGAACACTTAAGGAGCACCTTATACCAAGAACCATGATAGTGAAGAAGGCCCCTATCCTAAAAAAGCTTCAAATTTATTAGGAGAAAATTTAAGGAAGGGAGGGAAAGAGGAAGAAAGAGAAGAAGGAAAGAAAAAGGGAACAGGGATAAGTTAAGCTTTGAGAAGGAGACAGGATATAGTTCCTTAATCATGTTGTATCAACCAAAAGGAAGACACAAAGTAGACTCTGCTGTCCCATGTCCCATGTCCCAGACCAGTCTCTGCTTCCCATTTCTGGGAACCTTCCTCCTCATCTCCCAGGGAAGCATTTGAGCATTGGAGTCAGCTAGAACTGGAAACTGAGGCAGAGGGAATGGCTGGGTAATACCCAAAACACTTCAGGAGGTAAGTTAATAAAATGCATACATAGCAAATCCATGATATGTTATTTTTATGAGTATTATTTATGCGTATTATTTTGTTTTATGTGAGTACTATTTTTCTTTTTAATATCCCTTACTTCTTTTTATGAAAAGAACAATTTATGTTTCTTAGAGAAAGAGAGGACAAGTAAAGAAGAAATCAGAAGGCATTCA
>NW_005312908.1:0-918 GCF_000412655.1 Myotis brandtii
GTTGCCCAGGCCCCAGTGGTGTGGTGATGGTAACTGGGGCCTGAGTGGACTCCTCCAGGATAACCCTGCCCAAGCTGCTGAGTGATTGATAGGGACCATCTGGGTTGAGCCCCATCTGATTTGGATTAACTGAATATAACTTAGCTTTCTGGAAACAAAGGAATTAATTTAGGAAAGAAATACTTGTGATACTGTAGATGAACTTTACATATTTATAAATTCAAGTACTTATATCACTAAATACAACATATAGCTTTGATTTTGAGTTTATCATATATCTTTTCTACTTTAAGCAGTGATTCCCAAGATGAAACAAGCATAAGATTCTCCGGGGAGGGGGGAGGTGTTAACACACAGATTCCTGGGCTCCATCCTTAGAGTTTCTGATCTGTAGGTCTGGGATGGAGCCCAAGAATGTGCATTTTGAACAAACTCCCAGATGGAGCAGATGCTGCTGATTCAGGCCCAGCCTTTGAGGCCCACTGTCCAAAGGATTAGCAAGTTCATAGCCAGTAGTGGCAGTGGGCAAGTTCTTTTTTTTTCTCTCTCTCTTTTTAAAAAGATGCTATTGATGCTTCTCCTGCATTGTCTGTACCTGACCTGTTGGTTGTCTTCTCCAGCGGTAAAGCTGCTGGAAGTCACAGATGGGGCAGAGGCTCCGGGAATGCAGCTCTCCTCAGGCTCTCCCTGTGGTTATTTTGCTTCTGTTTCTCATTTACAAGACTTTCTTGCCATATGTGATCCCGCACAGCCAAATTGAGGTGTGGTCCAGGAGAGACCGTGGACCTGTGTCAGCTGGGAGCCACATTCATCTTAGGGGATGCACAGACATGAGAGTGATCTGAGCCTCAGAGAGGGGAGAAGAGGAAAGAGGCCTGGCTTCCTTCCTGGTCCACCCCAAGTAAAACACGTTTGCTC
>NW_005312909.1:0-918 GCF_000412655.1 Myotis brandtii
TCAGCCTCTCTGAAAAACTTGTTTTATAAGGAGCAGGGGGCTCTCTAGACCAGATCTAGATTGGAACTTATATTTCTATTGGATTGGATTGCATTTACATTTGTATTCTCGTTTCCAGATCAAATAACTAAGTTTCCTGGAATGAAGTGATTTCTCCAAAGATACAAAGCTAGGAGAGAGTGAACTCAAACCTTCTGACTCCAAGTTCATGGCATTTGCCTTTCTGCACACTGCCTGATAGAAAGCTATGTGGAGCCATTCTTACTCCCAAATAGCAAGCCCCTGTTTATGGGCTTAGGTTTGCGTTAAAAATTACTCAATATGGCTGGTGATAGTAAACACAAAGAATGAAGAGTGGGGAGTGATAAGTTTTCTTTCTCTTGGATTTAATCCACGAGAAGAGAAGAAAGTGTTTATCCCTAACCACATATCATTAGCCTCTTGTTAGTATCGGTACCATTCACACATTGTGAACCTTAAGGGCAAACCAGTCTGTTTGGTTCCTACAGTTCTGACATTGAGCACCAAGATTCTAATTAATCCATCAATATGTTTCTGTGCATGTCTTAAACTATACCAATCAGCAAAGGAATTTTATAGTGTGTTGCCCTTTTTTCAAGGAATCCGAACACTTTTGAAGTATTTTACTACTTCCAAAAGTATTCACAAATAATTTCAGGTGGCTTTTAACCAGATAAGGAAAACAGAATAAAAGAAGAGAATAAAGATGTTTCTACACATATGGTAGCAATTGTGGTCAAATGGTTCCTAAGTTTCAGCTTCAAATTCCAATCAGTTTTCTGGATGCTAGAAGATATAACTTAAAAAAGCATGACCTGTTCAACAAGGATATGATTCTACTAGTCTTTCCTATCACTGAATCTTAAAGGATTGATATACTAGACAATAATCACAGTG
>NW_005312910.1:0-918 GCF_000412655.1 Myotis brandtii
CCTAGGCCCCCCCCCCCCTGCAAAAAAAAAACCTCCTCGCTCTCCTCGCTCACAAGTAATACTTTGTCCCAATAATAATCGCTATTTGACGAAAGCTGACCGCGTGCCGGGCCCGTGCTCATCAGTTTAGGGACATGGACCGGTTTCGTTTTCACCGCCGTCCTTCCCGTGAGCGGATAGCAGGGCCCACGTCTTACCCACGAGGGAGCAGAGGTTCAGAGAAATCAAGCGCTTGCTCAAGGTCACACAGGCCGAGGTGACTCAGGACGTTATCAAACAGGACCGGGTGCTTTTGAGAATAAAAGGGGGTGCTGTGGATCCTGACACCAGGCACACGGGGGCGTACGTCACCCTCCGTGGACCTGCAGGGGACCCAGCCGGGACTCTGAGCCGGGACTCTGAGCCGGGCCTGCGGGCTCTTCCGACCACAGGCTCCGGAAGGGGCCGCAAGGGGAGGCTCTGGGTTAGGTCCCTGGGGTTGATCCAGGGCCCCCCACCTGCTCCCATGACCCCGATCGTGTCTCATCACCTCCCTGGGCCTCAGTTTCCAGCTCTGTCAGAGGAGAGGAACAGAGAGGGGCAGTGACTGGCCCCAGGCCACACAGCAGAGTTTGGGCTGAATGCGGATTTGGGCCCAGGTGTCTCGACTCTTTGGGAACAGGGTGCGGATTAAACGCAGGACCGTAAAGCCCTTGCCAGGCGCCGTGCCTGGAGCAGTGCCCGCCCAGCACTGGTGTCTCGGGTCCACGTGACACACTCTCTTCCCGCCTCTGTGGGCCACTCCCTTCCCCGAGGCCCCAGCCCCTGTCCCTCTCCTCGTCCCTCAACTCAAAGGTGGAGAATGAACAGGTGTTGGCACCTCGCAGACCACGGCCAACACCAGGGGCTGTGATGGAAATGTCCTCCATCTGCCCAGGA
>NW_005312911.1:0-918 GCF_000412655.1 Myotis brandtii
GCGGCGCTGTGGTGTCCGACTCGGCGTTCTGCTTGAGATAAACCTCAACGGCAGAAAAAATCATTCAGACTAAGTTCTCCTTCATTGAGATACTGACGGGACCTCAGTGCTCAGCGTTAGAAAGGGAGGGAGCTCCTGCCACGATAGGCCCGTGCGTGGACCGAGCTGGGGATTCCCTCCCACCTGAGCCCGCGCAGCCACAGCGCCTGGACGCGCTGGCAGGAGCCTGGCTGGCGCCGTGGTTCAGAGCAGGGGCTGCTCCTCATGCCCCCGAGCGGGTGCAGTGCCTGCTTCAGGGCTGCAGCTCTGGGATCCCTCTCCTGAGTCCAGGGCACCTCCTGCTCTGGCCAACTCCGCCTCGTCAGCCCTCTTGGTGTCTCCTGGAATGCTCCCTCCCCGCTTCGCACTAGCCTGGCCCCGCAGCCCGGCCTGGCAGCACCTGCTGTCGCCAGCTCCTCCTGGCTGATGGCAGGTCTCCGTCAGGAGAGGGAAAGGAAGGAAGTCAGGAGGGAAAGCAGGTGAGCTGGGCGTGGTGGGCGCAGGGAGCGCCTCCAGGCCCCGTCCCACCCCCACCCGTGAGCATTACCTGCCCAGCACACGTGGAGGTGTTTCTGTGGGCAGCTCCCTGCGATTTCCACGTGGCCAGGTGTGTGGTCTGCCAGGAAGGGCTGTAAGGGACAGAACCTGCTTCTGTTTCCGTAGGCTGTGCTTTTAATTTTTAATGTTCTCACATCCGAAGTAGTTTTGTTGTGTTTAGAAGTGGCCTTCACTTTAATAACCGTGGACTTTGCTAAGTTGCATTTTTGGGTCCGTGCGATCATCCACGAGTTACCCAGAGAGAAGGCAGTTTCGGGTTATATCTTACAGATCTAGTTTATCCTCAGCGCAGGGTTTACACCCATAGGGAAGTAGGAGGCC
>NW_005312912.1:0-918 GCF_000412655.1 Myotis brandtii
AATGCTAGTTGTACAACCTTACTTACTACCTCTGGGAAATAAGAAAAATGCTGACTTTAAAAAAGTTTAATTGAGGCCCCCAGGTATCAGATTAAAACATGCTGTTGAAGAAGGATAAACCAGTCATGATTAGGTAAAGTGGGTTTGGGGGATATCATTTTCTGTTAATTACAGCACATTATTCAGGACAGATACCTGTGACTGTCCATGTTGATGGACACAGCAGATGATTTTCCAGTGTTGCTGTACAAAATGTATTCTGCTGCTGTTATTTAATGTACAAATGTGAGAAATCTGTTCCCAGTTTGAAGACAACTAACAAAATAATATTGTATCTATTAACATTAGAAAATCAAAAAAGAAAATAGATGACTTTGAAAACCATACTTTTTAATATACCAAATGAATGATGCAGATTCTTTGGGGGTGAAAAAATTAGCAATCTGTTCATATTGATTGCCAGAAAGTTTTTGAATTTAAAATATTTTTGCTTCCATTGTGACTGTAAAGGCTGACAGAGCTGCATGTCTGAAATGTTTATCAGAATAACCGATAAGAGTATGGCAAATTAGAGATATTCTGGACTAAAAATATGTACTCATTTTATCAATGAAAATAAATATTTCTTTTCAAACCTTTTTATCTGATGTTACTAATTATCTTTATGCAGGAGTAGTTGATACCAAAATAAAATAAGAAATAAATGATGAGTATATTAAAAGATTAGCAGCAGCAGATAAACCACTACCATCTGGTCATTTATATTTGGAGATGATAGGCTTAGTGAATCAAATTTAAAATATTTCCAAATCATCAGAAATTTGAATAATACACAATACCTAACTTAAGTTTTCCGCTCTTAACTCTCCTCACCTTCTACGCTTATATATATATTTGGGCTGTCTAATTGGAAATATG
>NW_005312913.1:0-918 GCF_000412655.1 Myotis brandtii
ACTGGGCCAGGTTCTCTTGTAAGTGCTAATCCTGCTTTTTTGAGAGCTTTATATTTAATTAGGAAGAAAAGACAAAACAAGTTTGCCAATAAATGAATAAGAATATTTCAGTCAGTGAAGAGTACTGTGAGAAAATAAGAAGGGAGTGGCTGGGCGAGGGGAGCAAATCTATTGTGCTGTCAGGAAAGCCCTCACTGCAGAGGTGACAGAAGAGCTGAGGCCTGCATGGTAAGAAGGAGATACTCCACACAAAGGAAGAAGCCATGCAGGGCAAGGCCCTCAGGTGGCAAAGGAACAGAAAGGGCCAGTGTGCGGAGCAGTGGGGAGGTAAGCAGGCCAGATCACATTCCACCTGGAGGTCATGGCAGGGCTCTGGAGTACAGCCAAGAGCCTAGGGGTGGGGAGGTTAAGCAAGTAAGTACTATGACCTGAGTTAATATTTGGGAAGACTGTTCTGGCTGTCAGGTAGAGAGTGGATGGCAGTATGGCAAAACAAGGGAGCAGAGAAACTGGAGGCTCTATAGCTGGTAATCCAGATGTGAGGTGACAGTGGCTTAGGCTAGGGTGGTGGCCAGCTCAGAGTGCATCGCCAAGGTGGCTGAGCACTGTGGCCTGAGCAGCAGTGGACTTCCACTCTACGCCTCCCATACTGAGTGGTGGATGCCCTGGTGTGCTGTCCTGATGCCCCCATCAGGATGGAGGCACATCCTGGCTGCTGCTGAGTTGCCCGGCATCCAAAGGGAGCTGTGTCAATTAAGGTTATGCCCCTTCCTGGGGGCCAGCCTACATCCAATGGTCAATGTGAGGGACATAATTCTAGGCCCTGTACCTCAATTCAGGACAACGGTGAAGGACCATGGGATCCAGAGGTCCCCGTGGGGTGGCTGAGGCTGGGATTGCAGCTGTATCACATTTCAA
>NW_005312914.1:0-918 GCF_000412655.1 Myotis brandtii
AGAGAAACATCGATGTGAGAGAGACACATCAATTAGTAGTCTCCCACACGTGTCCTGATTGGGGCCAGGGATCGAGCCAGCAACTGAGGTATGTGCCCTTGACTGGAATCGAACACACAACTCTTCAGTCTGTGGGCTGCTGCTCTAATCACTGAGCAACCAACCAGGGTGATGAGTATCATCCTTGACTCATCGCCCATCTCTTTGGTACATATACAGCTCCCAGCTTGTGCACTTGGTTTGTCATTTTCCTGGAAAGCCTCTCCCCTTTGTGGCTGACTCCTCCTTATCGCTCTGACATCAGTTTAAGTGGCAGTGCCTGAGGGTGAGCTTTCCTATGCGTGTCAGTGTTCCGTCGGTCTTATGACACCACCCCTACTTATGCTTCACACATCATAGTGTCACTGAGTCGTTACGTGTATTCACTTGATTGCTATTTACTTCTTGACTCTCCAACTAGAATGTATACTCCAATGGGCTCGTGTTTTTTCTGAGTTGTTTTGCCACCAGCGCCTAAGCCTGTATTAGGAATAACTCAATATGTATGTACGTTATGAATACGTAAATACATAGATGAAGCAGTGTAGTTGGATGTCACAACACCTACAAGAGATTCAGCATTCACCCAGTGTGAGCAGTGTGTAAGTGAGCACCTGGTTCTTGGTTTAACTCTGGGCCCTGGGGCTGTGATGACAACCCACCCGCCATGGGCCTCTCGAGTCCCAGCAAGCTTTGCAATAAGACCTGCAATTTATTTCCCAATAAAACTTCAAAAAACATGTTTGTGCATCACTCCTTGTCAGGTATGTTTTTAAGTGGCTATAAAAATCAAAATCATTTTCTTAATAGCTTGTATCAACCAAATAGGAAATCTAAAAGGGAAAAAAAATGCACAGTATGCCATGGGATTCAAGAAAA
>NW_005312915.1:0-918 GCF_000412655.1 Myotis brandtii
TATTTTTTAATATCTTGTAGAAACTTAGGTGAACTATTTTGAAATTGATGTTTAGCTATTTTTAATTTACTTTTTAATAGCAGCTCAGGATTTTTACAATTTCCAACAGTCTGTTCCCTTGGATTCAAGTTTTTAGCAAGCACATTTCTCATATCTTAATTCCATCCTACACTTTGGTCTTTTCCCCTCCCCCTCCGAAAATGAGTCTTGTGCTACTTAATTTGTCTGCAACATTTACTGTGTCTTCCTATGACTCATCAGCTCTTCTCTTTAGATCATCCCATTATGATCTGGCATTATACCCACTCGGCAGTGGCAGTGTGTCTGTTCATGCTGTGAGATTGTATCTAATTTTCTGCGTGATGCTGTCAGTCATACTTCTTCTATCTTTAGGGATCTCAGTGGTGGATTCAGAAAGTCTTCCAGAATGCTAGGATCAGTACCAGTTTAAGAAAGATTGCCATTTTCTACTCTGGGAGGCAAGCATTTATTATATTCATCAAATAACAGACCTGTTTGTTCCTGTTACTCTGATCCAGGCTTGACTGACTGGTTCTGTATGAAAGCATGGGGCAAAGGAGGCAGGGACTGGTGTGATGAGAAAGGCGATTCTTGCTCTGGGGAGGAGCTGGAACTCCAAGGGTAACTGAACTAGCAGAGGTTTTGGCATAGGGAGCAGATTGTGTTCTTTGTAGGCTGGCTGTTGCAGCATTTGATCTTGGCGATTAGCAGAAGGTAGAAAATAGAGAGGGATCCAAGAGGGATTAGTAAGTGTCCTGATAGGTGTTGAAGACTACAGGGATAGGGACTTGGAGGCAGGTGATAATTGGAAGACCAGCTTGCAGTGGTCTAATGGACACAGAATCCCAGCTCTGACATAGGACTCAAGAATGAAGTCCTGTGGGTGCTGAAGTTCAA
>NW_005312916.1:0-918 GCF_000412655.1 Myotis brandtii
CCCCAGCTGTCCCCAGGGTCCAGCTCATCATGGGGGGAGCAGGAGGATGGAGCTGGTTATGAAGGTGGCTCGGGCCCCAAGTCCCTCTTCTCCCGGTGACCTGTGCTCAGGGCATTGCACAGACAAAGGCGAGTTGACTGTAAACTGCTGAGAAAATGACTGCAAACCAGCCAGGACCGCCCCAGCACCAAACATTCTGACAGCCTGGGGCTGGCCATGGAGGGGGCAGGGCTGGGGAGAGTCAGGCCCAGTCCCCCAGGAGCCTCCTCCCTCCTGCCTCCTCCCTGGACACCCCCCAGCACAGCCACCCTAGTGGGAGGTGAGGAGGAGACTGCAGGTGGTGGGGGCGGCCTGGGGCCTAGAGCCCTAGATGCCTGGACTAGCAGGGCCCTTAGATGCACCCCCTTCCCCACCCCCATTCCTGACTCATGTATTTTACAAATGAGGAAGCTGAGGCTCACAGAGGGAAGGGGCTTGACCAAAGTCTCCCAAGCAGTTAGAGGCAGAGCAAGTTAGAATCCATGCTCCTCTTCTTGTCTCCTTGGGTCTGTCTGACCAGCTGTGTGACCTCGGAAAAGCCGCACAACCTCTCTGAGCACTAAAGGCTTACAACTCCTGACATGCTCACCCTACAGGGTTGTTGGGAGGAGCAATAACAGTAAGGGTGGCGGCCGTTCGCCTAAATAGAATGCCCTACAGTTTATAAAACATTCCTACATCCCATCTCTTCTCTGTTCATAATAACTCTCTGAACTGGGAGGAATAGGAGTTTGGGGCTCCATTCTGCAAATGTAAGAAAATGACAAAGGTCACACAGAGAGTTTGGGACAGAGCTGGAACTAGAACCCGGACTCCCACACCAATGCCCTCCCTGTCACTAAGTCACTCACGAGGCTGGGAGGGCACTGTGACTAAAGG
>NW_005312917.1:0-918 GCF_000412655.1 Myotis brandtii
GCCCGCAACCTGGGCATGTGCCCCGACCGGGAATCCAGCCCGGCGGCCTCTAGGTGCTTGGGACGACGCTCAACCAACTGAGCCGCACCGGCCAGGGCTGCACGTTGCTTTTTAATGTAGTAATATCACAAGCACATCAAACGCCAGGCCTGGGCCAGGGTCCCAAGTTGGGCACCATGGATACAGCAGGCACTGATTAAAGGAAACTCGCAGCCCTGGGGGTGAGACAACGGCACCAGGCAGAGCTGGGGGTCTACACCTTGGAGAAGTCTGGAGGCAGGCTTCCAGGAGGCAGTAGCTGGAAGCCAGACCTCAGGGTAAGGAGTAGAAGCTGACCACACGGAGACCTGGGAGAGGGGAGAGCCAGCGTTTGTAAGCAGAGGAGACACGATCAGATTTGCTTTGGCAAAAGGCTGTGCTGGCTGCCGGGTGGGCAAGGACTTGGAGAAGGGGAGACCTCCACGTGGGGGTGTGCAGAGAGGTCTGGATTTGAGAGAACGTTGGGAGGCGGACTCCTCCAGTGGCCCGATTCCTGGTAGTTGGTCAGCCCTGCATGAACTTGCAGTGCATTGATCCACCTGCCTTCTTACACCTGCTTTGCTCTGTTTTGCAAACACCCACAACCTCCTGCTCCTCTCTCCTGCTTGGCTAAACCACAACCCTGGGTAAGCCCAGCTCTCCTTGGCTCCTGTCCCTATTCAGCTGAACATCATGGGAGAAGCACACTCTACAACTGTTCTCCCCATCACCCCCCTGGTTGATCCTTCCTGCTGCTGGCTTTCCTGATACATTCCCTGCCCCTTCCCACGCCCCCTCCCTCCTAGATGAGTGTCCCATGCCTTCTCTCTGGCTCCAGTACCTCCTTTCGGCTAGTCACTTTGAATTCTCTTATTAAGAAAATAGAAGCTGTTTCCCTAT
>NW_005312918.1:0-918 GCF_000412655.1 Myotis brandtii
AGTGAGACTCCACAATGGTGAGGAATAAATATCCTGAAAATTTAGCTCTTCAATTTGTAGGAATAGTAACCATCCAGGTTCTTTCTTGTGCACAGAAATCAAATGATAGAATTTTGTATATGAGCAGCAACAGTTTGCAGTCTTGGAAGGGAGATACATCTTAATGATTAAAATAGCTTTCACTGACAAGCTGAGTGTCAAAGCATTCAGCTGAACCAACTCAACTGCAAAGTTTCTAGGAAGCCACAGCATTGAAGACAGGTCAGTTCAAAACATGCTATGCAGCAGGAACGCCATCAAACTGATGCTTACCTCCTGACAAGAAATATGTGCTTTGATGATTCATAAAAAAGAAAAACATGTGAAATCTTAGAATTTTCCATTGAGCTGGCAGTATTGAGTTAACCAAGGTTACTTTAGTAACTCTCCCTTTCTGGTTTATTCTTTCTGTCGCTAAGCTGTCATCCTAACAAAAAGTTGTTAAATGTTCACATGAGCACTCACTGAAATAGACTGTTCTTAATTTTACCAGACAACTAATTATAACTGGAATGATATAATGAAATATGGAAGAAAGTTAAAGACTGACAGGTCTGGTAAATTTGTAGTGTAACCTTACCCCAGATATGCCAGAAACCATAGATTTCAAATGCAACTGCACTCTAAGAAGATAAAGAGGGAGTTGGGAAGACATAAAATATTGTTTTGAAATACTAATCAGATAGATAAAATTTGTTGAATTATTTATAATCTCAAACAATGTCACTTTTCAATCAGTGTATGATGTACATTTAGGATGACTAAAATACCAGTTTTGTCAGAGATAAATGATAAAAGCAGAGGTTTATCTTAAAGTGTGTACTCTGTGCTTCAATATATAAAATCTAATGAGCTTTATGGTAGAAGAGGCAAGGTAGA
>NW_005312919.1:0-918 GCF_000412655.1 Myotis brandtii
TATTAAGTACTGCTGGTTCTAATCCCACCACATTATTGATGCTCTTCTCCATCTCTCCATCTGCACTGCCATAGAATATATTGTGATCAGGATTGCTTATTCACCTTAAATTAGTATCCTCAATGGCTTCCTTTCCTTGAAGATTTTTCAACTTTGATGTATTTAAAAAGCTACATTCTGATATGGCTACATTCAGATAGGCCCAGCGTTTTTTTTCTCTACTTTTTTTCACTTACTTGGAAGAAATGTGACTCTACAGCTTCTTTAGTTAGTGCACTAAATTTAGTTCAGAATGCTCTCTATGGACAAAATATTGGGAAAAATTATGTAGGAGTAAGCTGTGTTCTTTTTTTCTAATTATTATGCCTGACATCAGGATTATAAAACTAAATTGTTCCTAAATTTCAAAATTTTACTCTCTACTATAATTCACTTGAAATCTTTCCATGTTTCCACAGTGATATTGATACTTCCATGAGAAAGTGGCAATCTCACAGCAGGGAATGGGTTTGTGGAACACTCAAGGAGAAGTCTGGTCTATAAGATTTGGGGGAAATTATACTTTTACTAGGGTTCTTAAATCAAGTCTGCTAAGTTGAATAGATTTATTTTTCTGTTCATACATTCATACATTTATTCAGTTTCATTTTTCAAATAAATAGATGTCAATTGTTTGGCATCCCATTGGCACTGTAAAGAGTGTTATAGAAGACAAATAAGATAGTTTGAGGAATTCAAACTTAAGGGTATAGGAACAGAATTAAATGATTAATTTTATCAACTCCCTATTCTTTAATATGTGAGACAGGTAGAAGTATAGGAGATGGGAAGGCAGCCTTAACCAATTTGGCTCATTGGATCAGTGAATAGAGCGTCAGCCCCCAGACTGAAGGGTCCCAGGTTTGATTCTGGTCAGGG
>NW_005312920.1:0-918 GCF_000412655.1 Myotis brandtii
TCTGAACAAATAATTTATCCATTTCCAGGCTCTTTTTCTTCATCTTTAAAATCAGAGAATTGCACCAGGTCATCTCTGAGCCCCTTCCTAAGGTCACTGGTGTTGGAATAACATCTCTGGCCCTCGCTACCAGTGTGACCTGTTGGCCTCATTTCTGTAAAATGAGGATAATAATGAACCTGGTTGACAGGGTGGCTGTAATGAATAAATGAATTAACATATATAAGGCCCTTAGAACAGTGCCTGGCATGTAGTAAAGGGCTAAATAATTACTATCTATTTTTATTATTACTATTGTTAATCAAAGTGGAAGACACAGAAGCAATACTTAGAACTCTCAGCCCTGTGTCCTGGACCAGTTCACAAAGAGATACATGTATATTTAAATCAGTTTCCCAATGAGTATGGATTTAAAAACAAAAGTTAAAGGTATGGGTTATAAATAAACAGAAAAATGATAAATTATTACTTTGCAAATTTCTTGATGTTAGGAAAAAACCAATCCTCTGCCCCCACACTTAAAAGGAGGGCCACACTGCTTTGACCCAGCCAGCACACTGCCCACCCTCTGGGGCACAGACATGACCCCTCTGTCACGGTGTTTCGAGACAACATTTTCCTGGTGTCACACTGACAATCTCTGTACACTCTGGGAATCTGACTTTGAGAGTCACAGTGCAGAGCAGAGATGGGAAAAATTATAATATGAAATTAGGGTTATAGGATCAGAAAAGGTTCATTATTTTTATCTATAAATATAAATAATTATATTTTCATAAAGATAAAATTATATTTGCACTTCAATTTATCTATGAATAATTGATAAATGATCATTTATAATGATCTATAATAAAGCATAGATAATTTAGATACCTTATTTCTCCTCATCTATATATATAAAAGGCTAATATGCAAAGT
>NW_005312921.1:0-918 GCF_000412655.1 Myotis brandtii
CTATATGACCTTGCCTCCCACAGAAAAACAAAAGACATCAGTCAAACCTCTGTCAACTTCCTGCCATAAAACTTACCTATTTGCATCTTCGTACTTATCCCTCCCTCCCCGTTGCTTGATGGACTGAAAGGAATATCCTTTATCTTATGGAAAAGTGGATCATATTCCTTCTTGACTTCTCAGGAATGTTACTCTATCCATCTTTTCCTCTTTTCTTTCTGCATCCCATTAGCATGAGGTCATGGCATTGGCTCCAATCCTCAGGTCCTCCTCCACATTCCACACACATTCTCTCCTCTCTTTCATGGAGAAGGTTCCATGAAGCATCTGTATTAAATATCTCCATGTCATCACTTCCCACTCACTCCTGTGTATCTGGCTCCCCTACCTTCATGTCACTGAAGCTACACTTGACAATTTGACTGATTACCTTTTTCTTGCTACATGGCATGTGCATTTTTCACTGTGTGTCTTACTTGATTTCTCTGCAATTTAGTACTGTTGTCCACTCTAAGCATTTTCTTTCCTTGATATCGTATTCTAGTTATCCTCAAGCTATGGGGCTATTCAGTTCTTTCTCTGTCTTGGGCCATGTGATTTCATACTTCTCATCTCCCTGGTTGGCTCTCTTTAAATGCCTACAATGTCTTCATGCCTCCCAACCCTGAACATCTATTTCTGGTCAGTTTTTAGTGCAAATAGAAGTGGGGGGAAAAGCTGGGGTAGCCATACTTAATATCTGATGAAATAGACTTCAAAACAAAGGCTATGGTAGGATACAAAGAAGGACACTATATTATGCTAAAGAGATCAATTCAACAAGATGACATAACCATTGTCAACATTTATGCATGCAACATAGGAGCACCAAAATATATAAAGCAAATTTATGAACACTAAACACACACACACACACAC
>NW_005312922.1:0-918 GCF_000412655.1 Myotis brandtii
TTCCTCTCTGAAATCAATAAAAAATATTTAAAAAACCCACAAACTTCTTTTATATAAACAACGAAAGCCAATAGATTGATTAGTGTGGTTCTTAAACGGGAGTGACGTCCGTGTCTATGCAACACTTCACACCTGGACAAGACGGTGATGTCAGGTGGTAGGAAGGCGTGGGCTCCTGGGCCGAGACCCTTTGCCAGCCTGGGCACTTAGCCAAGCTGCGCAGCTTCTAAGAACCTCACTTTTCTGATGCGTGAAACAGAGAAGCTCACACCTACCCACCATTGAGATGATATACATTAAGGAAATCAATGTATGCGATGTAACATAGTAGGACTGGGTGCACAGTGTGGATCCAACAGTGACAGCTGTGATATTAGAAATGTTGGTGCATCCCCGAGTAGGAAAACCCTTCTTCTTCCCCATGGACAGAAGTCATTTTTACTCTTCAGGACTGTCTAACAACTGTCTATAGACTTAATTAGAGCAGGCAAGTGCCCGGTAAAGGCAGGCAAAAATGGAGCCCAGTCCTACGCCAGGGATACAGTAGCAGGTTACAAAAATGTACACTGAAGCCCTGGATGGGTGGCTCAGCTGGTTAGAGCATTGTCCCAATTATGCCACGGCTACAGCTTCAATCCCAGGACAGGGCACATACACGATGCACCGAATGAATGCAGAATGGGTGGAACAGTAAATCGATGTCTCTCTCTCTCTCTTCCTCTTTCATCAATAATAAAAAAATACACTTAAAACTTGGACACGCATTAGCCACCAGATCTCCAGTTACTGAGAGAGTCTCAGATTTGGATAGGAAAGTGACTGACAGGAAGTTGGCCAGAAGGGTCCCTCTCAGACACTGAAGCCACTGCTGGTCTCTTCTCTGCCTTCTTGGGGCTCATGTTCTCACTTAGAAACAGG
>NW_005312923.1:0-918 GCF_000412655.1 Myotis brandtii
TCCTCTCTGAAATCAATAAAAGTGTATTTTTTTAAAAAAAAAAAAAAAGTTGGTGGAGCACAGCAGAGAGAAGAGGCTGTCTTCTCAAAACAACTGTCTCTGTGATAGCCTCACAAACGCCTAAGTGATTGGAAAGTGTGTAGTTAGTAACCAGAGGAAGATGGACAGGTTGGGCAATTTCTATACACACGGAAGTACAACGCCATGTATCCATAAAACAGAAAATAAGGCATAAAGACAATATTTTATAAGACCAACTAATATTTAAATGTTGGTTCGTTTTAGGGTTCCTCTCTAGAATACCAACCTTCCCAGTGTTCACCTCCATCCCCCCAACTCCTTTCAGGTTCCATTACTGCACTGACCCCGATATGTCAGGTGATTCCCCTTTCATGGGGAAATTCCGGAAACAGCAATCTACCCTGAAATCACTTCGAAATTATAGGAATAGAAATCGGCAGGCTCCGGGGCCTCGGGGAGGTTTAGTTGCAAACACAGCAATCACAAAAATTTGCCACTGCAGCTGAGCACCGATGGGTTAAACAGGGCACAGCCGTGTCCTCGGCACTGAGGGGACAGCATATGCATGAGCAGCGAACTTCTAGAATCAAAGCAGATCCTCCAAGTAACTCACAGTCACACTCTGAGGAGTTCACATTGCTACAAAGTGGGTTTGTTTTAGCATTAGGACATAATCTGCCATGATAAATCACTGTTGTAATAAAAGAAACATTCTGGTATGAATTAATGTGACCCATGTGTCCTTAGCCTTGAGGTTAAGGTCTTTGTTGATCAAGAGTCCTTTCTGGCTAAGTTCTGATTATTCATTTTGATCATAAGAACAGAGGAATGTTAGGTTTGAAGGGGTCTTGAAATACCCTTGGCCTAACTCCTTCTATATAGATAAAAAAATAAACA
>NW_005312924.1:0-918 GCF_000412655.1 Myotis brandtii
TTCTCCTGGCATCAAGTGGGTGGGAGCCAGGAATGCTGCTCAGCACCCAGGACGGACACCCACATAGGAGGACCTGGTTCTGATGTCAGCAGTGCTGAGGGGGAGACCCTGTCTTGGTTGGAGGTAAGGATACAGCAAAGGCAGAGCCAATGCTCAGGGCTTGTCTCATGTAGGTGTGTTCTGACAGTGAGGACACAGGAACCCTCCACACATGGAGAAGATGGTGAAGATGAGGGCCAGGCCACAGTGTACAGAGATGTGGACACTGGAAACAGCTTAGAAAGTACTCATGACATCATGGGGAGGTTGGTGAGGCCCAGCTGTGTGCCCACATCACCACAGTCACATAAGAATCCCCGCCTTGAACAGAACTGAGTCGCTAGGCTCCAGCCACAGACCTTGACAGGAGGGCTGGCTGCTTCCTCCTTTCTGTAACCTGACAAATCACTGTAGTGTTTTTAAAGACAGATGCTGAAGGTGACAGGGATGTAATTCCAAGAGGAAATGAATGTGTGTCCATGCAGTTAGAGACCCCTGGGCACCCTGCTCACCAAGAGGGCTGCACGGTTATAGACCCGCTCGAAGGTCGGGTCCAGCGGGATCTCCTCAATTCGAAAAGTAACACCACTGAAGCTGAGCTGGCGAGCAATGTACATGCCACTGACCTTCATGTCCATGGCCACGATCTCCATGGCACCCACGCCCCTGTGGATGGAGACAAGGTTGCCTGAGCATTGACAGGGACCTGCCTGACCACATGCTGAGTCCCATCAAGTGGTGGAGCTGCTCTGTGGAAGGGCTGACACCTGGAGCTGAGCCCTGGAGGGCAAGGAAGGGACAGGTGCACAGAGGGAATGCAGACAGCAGGTGCAAAGGCCCTTTGCTCCCATCTGCCTGACCCTCCTGGGCTGAGGAGGG
>NW_005312925.1:0-919 GCF_000412655.1 Myotis brandtii
TAGATCCCACTGGGATTAGCGGAGACAGCCTACCACACTGTGTTAGATTTAATGAAAGAGTAGAGATTTGCATTGGTTTATATCTCCTCCTTCAAAAAGCAGAATTCTGGACTCTGATGACATATTTGATCCTTGGGAGATATTTTAGGCAAGTGGTAAGGAGTTGGTTATTGTTTTTGATCCTTCTCTGGGAGCCCTAATTTCCTTTCCTGTCTGCATACATTCATGTCTCCCTGCTTGGAGTCACTGACCTGTACTCATGGTCACCCATTCCTTGAGTCTGTGATTCTTGGGTGAGATTCCAGTTCTTTATAAAGAAACAGTCATTGGTGAATCTTCAGGTTAACCTTTTCTTTAAAAAAATTGAAATGACAAAACATAAAACCAATGAATGATCCAAAGGAGAAATTAATGCAAAAGTTCTGAAGTCTCTAATGGTTAGACAATGGTAAATACATTTTTTCAATCATAACTATCAAATACTACTTTAATAGTTAAGAAGCATTTTAAATATAATTTTTTGATGAGTTTTATTGATTTCTTTAGTCCTTTATTTTACAAGACAGCAGAGTTACATTGATACGTTTTTGAGCAAAAAAAATAATAATAAGTTTTTGAGCAAGTTATTGAGCCTCTTAGCCCCAGTTACTCATGTATAAAATGGGTGGGATGACTTTTACCTCAAAATTGATTATGTAAGCGTGTAATTAGAAAACATTTAAGACAGTGGTTCCCTGTTGGGCATGGCACCAGGCCTGGCATATACTAGAACTTCTATCAATGTTTTTTAAACTTCAAGGCAATATTTCATTAAAGTAAGATGAACAGACCAGTTTTTTTGTGGGGCATTCTGCTAACCATCATGTATACATTAAAATATCCTGTTGCATACTTCCTTAATTTTTTCTTTTTAAAAAAA
>NW_005312926.1:0-919 GCF_000412655.1 Myotis brandtii
TGAGCCAGAGGATGCCTCTCTGTGAGACCCAGCAGCCACCCAGCCATGGGCTCTCCAAGGCAGAGAATGAGAACTAGACCCTAAGAGGCACTCGGACCCTGGGCACCATGAAGTCAGGTTGGAAATGAGAAACTGCAGAGTTGTGGCTTCCACCCCACTACACAACTGCATCTTCCCCTTCCATTCGACTGACCAACAAAGCGTGATGGTGAAGGCAGATGCTGGCCTCCCACGACAGTCGGCGATGGCCTCAGCGCACTACGCGAGGATTCTGGTTGCCGTCTCCAGTGCAGGCCTGTTTTGCTTGATGTGGATTTTTGTTTAGAACCAATATCGCCTTTCCCACATATAGAATGAAAAGCAAAGCAGTTACCTGGAGATCTGCTCCTCACCCCTCCATCCTTGGCTCCCCCCCGCAACAACGGTCTCTCCCTGAAAAACCCTCTGCACCCTTCAGGGACCAGCCCCGCTCTCAGCTTGCCCGTCAGGGCAGATCCCGCTGCCGTTCCCCCAACCTCTGTTCCCCCATGCTTCCCTGGCAGGCTTCCTCACCCTATCTCGGCACTACGAGCATTTCTGCTCGGATCATTCTGTGCGGTGGGGCTGCCCTGTGCATTGCAGGATGGGTGGCAGCATCCCTGGTCTCCACCCAGCAGGTGTCGGTAGCACCTCCATCCACCAAACCCAGAATGTCTCCCAGCACTGCCAAATGTCCTGAGACACAGACGCGCCCCTGGTTCAGAACCCCTGCTGATAGTGCAGCTTTAGGTAGGCCCATGGCCGCCCGGCTGAAAATCCGATTTCCTGGTCTGATTCGCAGCCAGACTGACTTGCTTGTCTGACGGAGGAACAACACTGCAGCGCACCACAATCCAGAGTCCCCTCCCCAGCACAGATCGGGCCTAGGCCAGGCCTCACT
>NW_005312927.1:0-919 GCF_000412655.1 Myotis brandtii
AGACCAAAGTCCCTGGGACATAGGAAGGTACAAAGATTCCCTTCCCACCCTGGCCGCTATGAGGAAAGCCCAGCAAACTCAAGCCCTCCCCCTTAGCAGCTGTGGCCTCCAGCATGTCAGATCATCTCTCCATGCCTCAGTTTCCCCACCTTACAGGGCTGCTGTAAAGATCAAGAGAATTAATTCACAGGGACAAAGCGCTCAGAACAGGTGTACAGCAAGTGCTCACTAAGTGATTTTAAAGCAAATAAACGATGCCAGCACTTCTCGAACCACATTCCCAAGTTCCTGCCGCTACCTCTAGTATTATCTGCTTGTTCCTTCCCTTCACATCACTCACTGTTTGAATCGAACCCCCTGGTTTTAGAAGGAAACATTTCATTGTTACCGAGACTGGGAAAACAAGAAGCCTCGGCCACAGAGTAAAAACACGGAAAAATAGACACAATGAAAACGAGAGCCTGTTATTCAATTATCACTGGATATTGCTGCCTTTTAACCGGCTGTGTCTCTCGTTAAAAAGGGAGATTAGCAAGTGTGAAAGAAACATTAAGGATCCAGTTAGCACCCAACAGAGACTTCTTAAAGATGTCCAGGCCTGAGGGTGGGGAGACATCTGGGAAGGTCCTGCCCCAGCTCCGCTCTCTAGCTCCTATCCCAGGGCTGGAGCCCTGCCTTGAGCCAGGATAGAGCTCGGGCATTTGAGAATGGCTGCTCTCAGCTAAAATATCGTTACTTTACCAGCCAGACCCTGAGGCTCCGAGAGGAGCAGTACCTCACGGGGGCCCACACAGCAAGTCCTCCCAGGGCAGGACGGGCATCCAGCTCTCCCCACCAGGAGTGTGTCTCTGCTCTGCCACCCCCACCCTTGTCCCATCTTTGCAGCATCAGCCATCTATCCCAACAGCGCGGTGATCAG
>NW_005312928.1:0-919 GCF_000412655.1 Myotis brandtii
AGATCTCATGTGGACCAGGAGAAACAAAAAAATCTCTCAAGCAAGCAGTGGTATCTATATAGCATAACAAAGAGAGAGGGAGAGAGTAAAAAATATATATTATAAAAACATTATGAAGTTGCCCCCAAGGAGTCTTTGATTTCAGTATTACTGATGCTTCACTGGCATATAGTGACAGGGAGCTCATTACTTAACACCACAGCCCATTTCAACTTTCAATAGTTATTTAAGTTCAAACTCTCTCTATGTAACTATCACCCATTGCACATAGTTCTCTGTTTAAAATGTCAAATTCCTCTTTGTTAGGATGACTCTTCGATTATCTATAGAACTCTTTGAGCCAGTTTTCTTTTTGTTAAATATCTCCAGTTCTCCCAACTCTTCCTCACACAGCTTTGTGATGATTTGTGTCTCCTTTGTCTGCTTTTGCTCCATATTTTAAAGTTTAGTTTTGATGTTACAGGACTTTGCTTATTTGCCAAATCATCCATTGTTGATTAGCAAGGCTTGTCCTTAGGAGACAAAATTCATAGCCAAGATCTACAGATTCTATGCTGCTAAGTTAAAGCAAGAATGCAAAGAAGATGTGTGTTGAAGAACTTTAAACAACTCTGATTTATAGTTTGAAAAGGTACTACATGGTAACAATAATAAAAACTGTAATATTTATTGAGCACTTATTCTGAGCCTATACTATGCAGATTAATGTTAATTCAAGTTGACTAATTTAACTTGCATTATTATTGTATTATCTTTCCCATTTTATGTATAAGAAGACTAGGGTTTCAAAAGGTTAATTGCCTTTCAAAAGATTACACAGTTGTAAGTTGCTGAGCTGAGATCATAACACAAATCCATCTGAATCCCCACTGCTACTTAGTGTTTCCCATTACACACACACACACACACACACACACAC
>NW_005312929.1:0-919 GCF_000412655.1 Myotis brandtii
CCCGCCCCGTGCTCCCCCGCCTCCTCCTGCCAGCCGCCCCGCCCACAGCCAGCGAGGTACCCGAGCCCTTCGAGCAGCCAGCGCTTATTGGGCCCGAGGCGCGCGCATCTCTGGACGGCGTCTCCCATTGGGCAAACCCGCTGTGACTTCTCAGCACCCGCCCCGCCCCGCTCCTCGAATTGTTGTTGCTCGGCGGGGAGGCAGCAGAGGCAGGAGCGCGACTACTCCGATTGGTGCGATCCGCGAGTTTGCCCCGCCTATTCCCCCCGGTGCGCACGCGCAGCCAGGACCCTCCCTTCCCTCCTCTGACCTCCTCAGAACGGTCACGCCCCCACCCCCCAGGTTCTATCTGTTAGTAAACAGTGTCTAGTAGTCAGGAGGCGCTCGGGGTGTGTGATTGGCTGTTGCTGAAAGAGGCGGGAAGGCTGATTGGAACGTTTGGTCCGCCAATCACTGTGGGCAGAAGAGGGTGCCTGGAGGGTAGTGTTTCTCCTGCAGGTGTTCGCAGGGCGAATCTAGGATCACTAGTGTGTGATCAGCGGGAAGACAGCGTTTCTTAAGAAGGTGTTACTCGCAGTAGGGAACCCTAAACAAGTGAAGTGGCGTGTGTGCTTACATACAGGCAGTTCTTGGCAAAAAGCCTTCCCCAGCTCTAGATGAGGACTTTTGCAAAGGATAGATATTTCCATTTTGTACGAGACACGTACTAGGCACTAAAAGGATGCAGAGGTTAATAAAATAGAAATAACCCCTCTCCCCAAGCAGCTTTCAATAGAATATGAGAAAAACAGATAATCTGTGTATATACCCAGGAAGCTTTATAGCAGAATTTGAAATAAAACAGTCATACAAACTGTTAGAGAACCGAACTGATGCCAATAATTATTCTCAGTAGAGATGCTGGGGAAGGCTTTTAGGG